>NC_064838.1:26035757-26338787 GCF_024166365.1 Elephas maximus indicus
CATAAGAAACCAGCAAGAGCATAGAAACATCCTGATTTAGGGAAGACTTAGGTACTGTGAATGATGGTATAAGCACTGCTAAAAATCTGTGAGATCTCTAAGACATTTTCATGTCCTCACTTGTCCTAATTGTATCTCCAGTTAATCTCTAGTTCAGCGATTCTCAACCAGGGGCAGTTTTGCCTCCAGAGGATATTTGGCAATGTCTGCAGGGATTTTTGGTTATGAGAACTGGAAAGAGTGCTATTGGCATCTCCTGGGTAGAGAATAGAAATGCTGCTAAATGTCCTGCAATGTGCAGGACTGCTCCCCCAACCCCAAACAAGGAATTACCTGGCCCCACAATATCAGTAGTGCTGAGGTTTAGAAACACTGCTCTACTAAAGTGCAGTGAATCCTTGGAATAAAAATATTTGGGGAGCCTGCATGGAAAAGGGTGGGGCAGGCCTGGGCAGAGGAGCATAGGGGATGGCCTGTGTGGATATTTAGGAAGCCAGGTGAGATAAGGTAAAGAAGGGAGCATGAACACAGGCTGAAAACCTGGGGGAGGAGGTATAGGAATTCTAATTAACATAAAAAAAAAAAACCAACAAACCTGTTGCTTTTGTGTTGATTATGACTCATAGAGACCCTATAGGACAGAATAGAATTGCCCTATAGGGTTTCCAAGGAGCAGCTGCTGGTTTCAAACTGCTGACCTTTTGGATAGCAGCCAAGTGCATAACCACTGCGGCACCGGGGGTCCACGAGCTAGGAAAGAGGTATGGCCATTGGAATATTACTTTTCCTAAAAGTATTATGTAAAATATTAGTACTATATATATTATAAAAGCCCTCATGGTGCAGTGGTTAAGTGCTTGGCTGCTAACTAAAAGGTCGGTGGTTCAAATCCACCAGCTGCCCTGTGGGAGAAAGATGTGGCAGTTTGCATCTGTAAAAATTACGGCCTTAGTAACTGTATGGGGCAGTTCTACTCTGCCCTACAGGGTTACTATGAGTAGGAATTGACTGGACAGCAACGGGTTTTCAACTGGTATGTATCTTATAGTCTGAAAAATTAAGGCAAATCTAATGTCAGCTTTAAGTTAGTAAATCACCTTTACTCTATAAACCTAATAGTTGATCTTGAGCCTTGGAAACTGAATACACAAATCAATAGTAATGTATTTCCTCACATTTGGTCTGTTTGGTGTGGGAGGTATTGGCTTCATCCCTAGTTCTAAGACTGGGTTTCTGACATAGGCATCACTTATCAGGCATTTGGCCTTAAGTCCCCTTCTGGTATGGACCCATGACCCAGGTAATTCCAGTCAGTCCTGTTGACGCTACTTTTAAGATTATTATCTTCCTTTTCTTCTGTATTTGGAGTTGTTAGGATGGAATCTGAAGTTTTGGGCTGTCATCTGGCCATCCTGAAGGGAGGCGCTGACTGTAAATGGAGTTAATTCGAAGGAGAGCAGAACTGAGAGACCTAATATCATTGGTGCTGCCAGATCAAGTTGTACCTGAAGCCAAATACTCCCAGAATTCAGCTATTTAAACCATCACGCTTCCTTTTTGACTATCCCAATTTGTGTTGTATTTTATTTCCCTTACAACTGAAAAAATATTAAAAGATACAATGAATTCTTAGGGAACACTTTACAGTAAGAGAGTGAGCGTTGTGTCCAAGTAATAACTAATGGATTAGTCTTTCAAACTCCATCATTTAGTCTTTGTGAACATAGTCACAATATTCTTATATGTTTATGTTTTGACGAGTTTAACGAAATGCACTGGTTGTCTCTGTTGATGTTTTAAGGCATTTTGCAGATTTCAGAGAGTTATTGTATTTGAGAAATGATGTGATATTAGTTTGAGGGAGTTTAATTGTTAGAAAATTAAAGAGTTATATTTCCTTGGTTAAAAAAAAAGTCTGAAGGTATGTAAGCGGGGGCAACATACCTCATGGAATTTGTAATTACAGACGCAACTCAACAGAATTGACTATATTTGTTTGCTTTTTTATTAATGTAGTGTTGTTGCTATTGTTAGTTGCCATTGAATTGGCTCCGACTCATGGCAACCTTATGTATAACAGAATGATATTTCATATGTTTGAGTCCATTATTGAGGCTGCTGCATCAGTCCATGTACCAATTAGTTAATTGTATACTCGGTTCCTATCCAACAATATGGAATGACTAAAGATAGAAATATATGAGTTGTTAGTTTGAAGGAATAGTTACTTGTCATCCTGCTTCACATGCTTGCTGAAATGCAAAAAAAAAAAAAAAAAATTCTTAAATAGGACATCTGTGACATACCAAATTAGAATCTGGGAGAGGAAAAATATTTTCACAGTGTCTAAAGCCATTGAATGAAAATAATCATGTAGATCATACTCGAGTTCAGATACAACCTAGATAAATTCTCTAGCTGTGGCACCCATCTGTCAAAAAATAAAACTCTGGCTCTCACTTAAAATGACTCTTTTAAACTGAGGTCATCTAGCTGAACCTAAAATGGACATGAAATGTCACTTTCGTATGTTATACTGGCACATTTCATATTGCTCTACTTAAGGTTATGTCAGCCTTACCCATAAAAAGCAAGTGATGTAGGTTTTGTTCTAAATGAACTAAGCAGGGATATCAGCAATGGCCACTGCCTCATCACCACAGACAGAGCAGCTGCGAAGGGAAGGCAGGAACCACTTCTCGAGCGTCCTAACTCTGTGGGTGCGCACTGTTCCAAGTCAGGATGTCTGTTTTGTATTTTCTACCTTTTAGTTACTTTTAAATTATAATTTTTGAGGAAAATTTTTATAAAGATGCTTTATTTAATGAGTTTTTTTTTTTTAAACCTGCTGGTGATTTACTTGCTTAAGCTATGTTTATGTGTCAATTTATGTAACTTTCTCACAGTCGAGGTTCTATGAACCTTATGCAGAAATAAGATTGTATTTTGGAGCTAAGCTCATCATGGCTTTACTGACAAGTGATAGAATACTACTGAAAGACACTGAGTCCAGCAGAGAGGTTGGAGAGTCAGTCTTGGAGCATGGCAAGGTCAGTGGAAGCTGGGCCCGCACCTCATAGCCACCACCCTGCCAGGTGACCAGCCTGCCTCTGCTGTTCAGCACTGGGGTCTGCAGCCAGCACTGCCCCTAGTGGGTGTGGGACATTACTATCAGGACCACTGCTGGGCAGCCATTTGAGACTGAATGGTGCTGTCTCTGTTGCCATGGTGTTCATACTGTCCCTTACTTGTCCCCACACCCCCACACATACAAAAAAACCTGTTGCCATAGAGTTAATTCCAACTCCATAGGGAGACCCCATGTGTCCCGCGTAGAACTCTGGCCCATTAGGTTTTCAATGACTGATTTTTTGGAGGTAGATCACCAGGGCTTTATTCTGAGGTAGACTCAAATCTCCATTCTTTATGTTAATAGTTGAGTACATTAACTGTTTGCATCACTCAGGGACACTCTGCTTCACTGGCTCCCTTCAGAGCCCTGAGTGTAGTCTATCTCATTGGCTGAGCATGTACCAGGTATTTGTGTTCTGGCTGCAAGGAAGCTGGAAAAGTAAGTCACCTGCTATTTTGACTTCTACAATGAGTATTTGACTGCCTCCCAACCAGTCTTCTCATGGTGAGGAATTTCCAAACAGAGGAAGAGGCTTCAAATGTGTGGCAGCCAAAGAAAAGATAGTTGTCACTTGTAATGGAATAGGGGAGAGTGAGGGATTGGGCTTTCTGAAAAGCAGGGGAGAGAGATTTTTTAAGAGTACTGCATCTTTTTTCCTCTTAACAGATGAGGATGTGGTATGAGTACTGAGCTTGGTTTATGACCTAAGAAAGACAGTGTTTGTAAATGTCCCCTTAAATGGAAGGGCATACAACCAAGGTTCTCAGACTGTCTTGGTTCTTGTTGCCCTCACTGTCTCAGTGATATTTTCAGAGCTCTCCTAGGCCAAAAGAAATACCCAACAATTTAGTTTATTAGATCCAAAAAACGTAGTAAGTATTTATGTCCTAACCTAGTTTGAAAAAAATTCACAGAAATTGAAAGAAAAATATTTTTACTTTTTATCACTTCCATGGCTATGAATCCAGCTTTGCAAAGTATGGCATCAACTGGAATACAGTGCAATCTAATGTAGAAACTGTGAAGTACCTCCAGCTACCTTGAAGGTTTAATACAGTTTGGGAACCGTGAGCGTAGGTCGTTAGCAAAATAGTAATGGGATGATAAGAATTTGAGATTAAGGCACTCTTGCAAGACTGCTTGGTTGGGGAGTGTCACAGCAGCTGGGTGGTCCCAGAACCAGGGACCAGGCAAAGGCTATGACTAGGTGCACAGTAAGGAGCCCTGGTGCCACAATGGTTAAGTGCCTGGCTACTAACCGAAAGGTTGCCAGTCTGAACCCACCCAGTGGCTCTGCGGGAGAGAGACCTGGTGATCTGCATTCGCAAAGACTGCAGCCAAGAAAACCCTATGGGGCAGTTCTAGTCTGTCACGTGGGTTGCTATGAGTTGAAATTGACATGATGCCACCTAACAACAACAGCAACAAGGTTTACAGTAAATGTTCCTAGTTGTAACCACTCTGTTTTGTTCTATGTTTCCATATCTAAGTTAGTGGGGCACTTACCACAGATCTGTGCACTCTATTCCTTCTCATCCACAAAACTCACCTTAAAAAGCTGAAGATTCTTAAACCCTTATTTGTTGAATCATGAGGACACACAGCTTTCTTATGTGATTAGTAGAAAGATAAGTATCTGTGTTGCCCAGATCAGGCCAATAAAGAACTTGTTGTTAGCTGATTTTGAGTTGACCCCTGACTCATGGCAACCCCCTGCACAATGAGATCGGACCACTATGATCCATAGAATTTTCATTGGCTGATTTTTGAATGTAGGTTGCCAAGACCTTCTTCCTAGTCTATCTTAGTCTGAAACCTCCACTGAAACCTGTTCAGCATCATAGTAACATTCTAGCCACCAATGACAGACAGGTGGTGGCTGCATATGAGGTACCTTGACTGGGAGTCAAACCTGGGACTTCCACATAGAAGGGGAGAATTCTGAATCACCACCGAACCACCGCTACCCCCATAATAAAGTAGGTATGTTTAAAATCATTTCCTTTTTTTTTTTTTTTTTGATACTGTGTATAATCATCACAATGCTGAAGTATGCCTCAAAATTTATATTTTGGACTCAGGATACTGATACTTCTTCCTTTTCTTTGTTCTGAGCTGCTTGTTCCTCTAATCTCTATTTCTGTATGCCCAGGGCTTTTATATATATGAATGAACTGTTTCATTGTCATAAGTGTACCCTCTGCTTTTATTAAGAATCCTAGATCCTTTTCCTCTAAAGCTCCCAAATTTTAGTCTGCCAGCCTGACTAAATTCAGTATGCAGTCTACATTATCGACCTTCTCAAGTTAAATATTACTTGTCCCTGTTCTTCAGCTTAATTGCAGAGCACCTTAGCATTTTAAATGTTTTTCCTCCATTGCAATAGGCAGCATTGCATAAAGATATCGTGTGGGATTTTTTTTTTTCTAATTTTATTGTGCTTTAAGTAAAAGTTTTCATGTGGGATTTTGTTCTCGGCAGGATTATTATTGTTCTTGTTGTTAAGTTCTGACTCATAGCGACCTTATGTACAACAGAACAAAACACTGCCCAGTCCTGCGCCATCTTCATGATCGTTGTTATGCTTGAGCCCATTGTTGCAGCCCTTGTGTCAATCCATCTTGTTGAGGGTCTTCCTCTTTTTTGCTGACCCTCTACTTTACCAAACATGATGTCTACCTTCAAGGACTGATCCCTCCTGATTATGGCCCCCCAAAGATGCCCATGACCTAATCCTAAACCTGAGAATATTTTGCATTACCTGGCAAAAGAGACTTCCAGATGTGATTAAGTTAAGGATCTTGAGACGGGGAGATTATCATGGATTGTTGGGGTAGGCCCAATGTAATCACAAGAATCCTATCTAAATGGGAGGGGGGAACAAGACTAGGAATTCGAGTCAGAGAAGAATACGTGATGATAGAAACAGAAGATACAGTGATGTAATTGCTGGCTTTGAAGATGGAAGGGGGCCACAAGCCAAGGAATGCAGCAACTTCTAGAAACTGGAAAGGGCAAAGAAATGGATTCTACCCTAGAGCCTACAGAGGGAATGTAGCTCTGCTGTTACCTTGAATTTAGTGAGTCCAGTTTTGGACTTCTGGCTTCCAGTACTCTAAGGTAATACAGTACATATATGTTTATATAAGTCACTAAGGTTGTGGTAATTTCTTATAGCAGCAATAGGAAACTAATATGAGTGTGAAGTTGGAAAGACCATAGAAAGTTCAGTAAGCCTTTTAAAATTGTTTAAGTCATATTCTAGAATGATACGGCTTTCAGAGTCTCAAACTGTTAACTACATAATCACACTTCACTGTCCCCAGGTTTACCACAGAATTTTACTGTCCTTGTGTTCCGGTAGATGTACTCTCACTATGAAATATTTTTATGTAGGGTTCTGATGATTGCCTCCAAAAAGCTTAAAGCCCTTGGCAGATACATCCAGTTTATGAATTCAGCTTCAGTAGGGAAGACTAAACTGATCCAGTCACTGATCAATAGTGGCTTAGCCAGGAACTGAGAAATGAATCAAGAATTCCAAAGCGGCTGCCACTACCATTACATACCTTGTATGTACTTTAGTGTCACTTTAATTGTTTATATTACAAGCATGTAATCTGTTTACACATTAAATAGCATGGGGCTATATTGACTGGTCATATACTCAATGATGAAAGCAGAGGATATACAGAATATGGGTGAATATGGCTTTTCCAGTATTTGTGGAGGCATCCATTTCTACATATGATTAGCATGAGTAGTGTGTTTTTTTCCAAAAAAATATTTTGTAATCTCTTCAAAGTACATTAGCCTTTTCTGCTCTTTTTGGAGGTGGAAACTTTGCACTCTTGCCTTTTTGATAGTCTGTCATTTTTCACTTCCGTTTTCATAATCACCCCCTGTTTAGGAACTAATACAACTGCCTTTGCAAATGGTCTTTCAGAAAAGGAAGAAGAGGCAGCACTTCATAGAAACTAAAGATCTGATTTCAAGCCTGTAATGTGAAATCTTAAGAGAGAATCGGGGAGCAGGTTTTCACATGGCTTTCAGATTTTGTGAATGAGCTGTCTCTACTTTTTGTGATTGTCAGGCAGTGAAGCAGTCCTTGACTTCTGCTGTCTTCTGAAGGAACAAAATGAGTGCTCAGTGGCCTTAAGCTCTTATTCTCTCTTAACTAGATTCAAATGTATGCCATGCTCTGTGCCTTCATTACACAAGCAGTCCATCTGAAGGTCACTCAGCACTACTCACACCCTCTGGATGGCTCATTGCATGGCAGTGCAGGCACAGACTTTTTGACCATCTCGTGATCTGTGGCACGTGTTCATTTCACAGACTGGATTTAAAAAAATAACAATAATTCTTCATTTGCTTTGTAATTTGGGATTAACCATGGTCAAATGAACAAAATAATTGTTTGGATGTGTGTTTTCTGCTTCCTTTATTTGAGGATCTGGTTCACTGTTACCTGCACAAATGCTTTGGTTGCTAATGAGATTGGATCAAAGTTTTGTCAATCCAGATTTTTCACATACTATGTGCAAGAAAGGTGTTAGGTTAGGTTAAATAATGTCAATTATCTTGTTTAGTCTTTAAAAGAAATTTTAGGAAGAGGTGAAATATTCCCATTTTGTTGTTGTTGTTAGGTGCCGTCAAGTCTCTTCCCACTCATAGTGACCCTATGTACAACAGAATGAAACACGGCCCGGTCCTGTGCCATCCTTATCATCATTGTTATGCTTGAGCCCATTGTTGTGGCCACTGTGTCCAATCCATCTTGTTGAGGGTCTTCCCCTTTTTCACTGATCCTTTACTTTACCAAGCAATATGTCCTTCTCCAGGAACTGATCCTTCCTGATAACATGTCCAAAGTATGTGAGATGAAGTCTTGCCATCGTCGCTTCTAAGGAGCATTCTGGCTGTAGTTCTTCTTCCTACAGGACGACAAACTGACAGATATGTGGGGGATTCCCATTTTAGGGGTTAAAAAATATGAGGCTCACAGAGATACCCCTAGAATACACATTTTGAGTCTAGATCATCAAAAAATAAAATTTTGCCCTTCTTTTATATCACTTTGCCATTCATTTACTTTGGACATGTCATCAGGAAAGACCAATCCTAGAAAAGAACATGACGGTTGGTAAAGTAGAGGGTCAGAAAAAATGAGGAAAACCCGCAATGAGATGGATTGACATAATAGCCACAGTAGAGTCAAACATACTAATGACCATGAAGATGGTATAGGTCTGAGCAGTGGTTTCTTCTGTTAATTAATAACTAAAACCAAAACCTGTTGCTGTTGAGTCCATTTTGACTCATAGCGGCTGTATAGGGCAGAGTAGAACTACTCAGTAGGGCTTCCAAGGAGCAGCTGGTGGATTCGAACTGCTGACCTTTTGACTAGTAGCCAGGCTCTTAACCATTACATCACCAGTGCTAGTATTTGCAAAGTGCATGCTATGTGCTAATCCTTTATTTACACTGACGAACTCAATCCGCAGAACAAATGTGTGAGCTATTATTATCCTAAATTTACAGTTGAGGAAAGTGAGTTTAGGGGTAAGTGGTAGCCCAAGGTTCTATTGTTAGTGAGTACAGAATCGGGAATTAGCTGTGTCCTCCGGAGCCTCAAGTCTTACATTTTATAAGCCATTAGATATAAAAATGCTCATTAAAGGCAGTTTTAGCCTTGGTGGCCATAGTGGTTAAGCATTCACCGCCTACTTCTTGGAAACCCTATGGGGCAGTTCTACTCTGTCCTATAGGGTCGCTATGAGTTGAAAGTGACTTCACGGCAGTAGGTTTGGTTTGGCTTGATAACTCATTTTAATGTGTAATGTATGGTGAAATTGACTTACACCATTATATTTTGATTACTTTTTAGGCCTTTTGAGTATACCTATTTGAACTGTAGTAGTGGTATAAAGAAACATAATGCCCCCCTTTTTTGTGTTACAACAGTGGTGGGACTAGGAAGATAAAGTAGAATGGGACATGAGCAAAGCCCAGGCCCTTTCCTCATTTTACTTAAATGAATAGGAATAAATATGCAAGGAAAATAAGATACTACTGTAAGATGTTTGCACCTTGATAGACTTTTCTGAAGAGAGCACTGCCAATTACATAATTTTTAGAGTTTTCATGGGAGTAAATGCGTCGTTGGAGGTTATAGCTGCTGTTCTGGACTGATTATTCATAACTTTCTCCCCAAAGACAGTTTTCATCCCCATATTTCCTTTGCTTTTGTGGAAATATAGTAGCAGGAGGAAGAAGAGAGTTTGTGACCATAGCAAGAAAGTGTATTCTCTTGTCACGTCATCAAATTAGTTCTGGTGGCGTTTTCTTTTCCCCCGGAAATAAATCACCGTTAAGTGATTCTTTATAAAGCAGTGCACACATTTATCGCACCACAGTGACCTGAACCTACTTAGGGAATTTTAAGGTACAGTTGGTCATGTCCCTGGCCTGGCAACTCTGGCCTTGTCACATTACATCTGTCTCCATACCCTGTGCTCCCCTTAATCCTTGAGAACGGAGGCTGGAGACTGGCCATTTAGGTGCCCAGAAATAATTGTATAAAACACCGTATTGTGGCAGGGTGAGATAGAGCTTTTAATTTTTTCGGGTTGACAGAGTGAGAAGACTGATAGAAGAGGGCAGGTGAATTGGGGAAGAATCAGGGATGATAATAAAATATTCTCAAAACTTTAGTTTTTAGATTTATTTGCCTGGGATCAATTTGACTGTTAAGAAGTTTGTGGAAAACAATTGACTTTTTGCATACATTAGTCATGGCAACCACTAAACCTGGAATGCAGTTTTGGTTCATACTTGTTGAGCATTTTTCAAGAGCTTAGCATACTTTTCTCATTGTCCTCCTTACAACACTATACAGTAAGGATTAGGATGATATTTGAGGATTAGAAAGCTCTAGTAAATTGACCAAAGTCACACAGTCTAGTATAACAGACTAGGGGAGAACCCAGAATGCTCTAATTACTACCTTGAACTAATTCTTGTTTTTTAAATACCGAAGTGTCACCATTAGGCTTATTTATTTATTTTTTAAATCTTTCACGCTTTTATTTGGGAATTGATAATTAACCATTTAAAGAAACCAGTTACCTAATTTAAACCTGAGGCATGTGGAAAATAGGTAAACTTGCTGTCATATTTGTTTATGATGTTTATTTTATTTGTAAAATATACAATAATGTTTTCTACATTTGAGGGGCATCTAGGAATCCAAGACTTTATCATATATTAATATTGTTGATATTGTTTACGACAAATTTGGGGGAATTATTTAATCAAATATTCTATTAACTCAGTCATCAATCACAAAACTTAGAGTGACCGTGATTACAATTTTACCCTAGAGTAAAAATTACTTATTCCCAAAAGTTGCTTGAGAAATTATCTATATTTTGTTTGAAGATCTTATAGTACAGTAAAAAAAATCTTATAGTACAGTAAAAAAAAAAAAAAAAACCTCACAACTGGACTAATGAGCAACATCATGATAAATGGAGAAAAGATTGAAGTTGTCAAGGATTTCATTTTACTTGGATCCACAATCAACAGCCATGGAAGCAGCAGTCAAGAAATCAAAAGACGCGTTGCAGTGGGCAAATCTGCTGCAAAGGACCTCTTCAAAGTGTTGAAGAGCAAAGATGTCACCTTGAAGTCTAAGGTGCGCCTGACCCAAGCCATGGTATTTTCAATTGCATCATATGCATGTGAAACCTGGACAATGAATAAGGACCGAAGAAGAGTTGACACCTTTGAATTGTGGTGTTGGCAAAAAATATTGACTATACCATGGACTGCCAAAAGAATGAACAAATCTGTCTGAGAAGAAGTACAACCAGAATGCTCCTTAGAAGCAAGGATGGCGAGACTGCATCTTACACACTTTGGACATGTTGTCAGGAGGAATCGGTCCCTGGAGGACATCATGCTTGGCAGAGTACAGGGTCAGCGGAAAGAGGAAGACCGTCAGCAAGGTGGATTGACACAGTGGCTGCAACAATGAGCTCAAGCATGACAATGATTGTAAGGATTGCGCAGGACCAGGCAGTGTTTTGTCCTGTTGTGCATAGGGTCGCTATGAGTCAGAACCGACTTGATGATACTTAACAACAGCAACAACAGCATAGTGCGCTGACTTTCAAGCTTATTTGACTGTGACTCAAAATAAGAAATATATTTTATATCTTGTCCTAGTAAATAAACACACATACAAATACATGTATATGAAACCATTATTTCACAAAATGTTGTTTACCCTTATTCTGGTCAGTGCCCACTGACATTCTGATTTTATTCCATTATGAAATATGTGATGGTTATGACCTACTGTATTGATTTCGTAACTCCCTAATGGTCATCACCTGAGGTTTGTAATTATGTTTGTTCAAGTGTAGTGTAGTGGAAAAAAAATGAGATGGCTTTTCAGTCAAATAAACTTTGGTCGGGTCCCTAACCTGGCATATATTGGTTACATGTCAAATTGCCAGTAACATGATGATAACTGGTATTTCCCAAGGAGGTTGTGATGCCCAGTCCTGAGTAGATACTCAACTAAATATCAGTTTCTTTTGTCCTTAGAGTTCACATTTCTGTCATTAATTATCATTCCATAGTATTGTAGTAAAGCCCTATGTGTTTATTATTCTAGCATTTTGGTTTTGATTTCTGTACTATTTGTGATTTCAAAAATGTCTTTTATATCTTGGATAAAAAAATAAAAGTAAAAATAAACAGCAGCTCCCCTCTCCCCCCCATGTAAATTATAGTAGTTTTAACAGACAAACATTAAGTACTCTGAAAACCAGGACAGAATCTAGAAGCTTGTTAATTTTTATGTACCGTAAATGGAAATGTCTACTTTTATTTGTTAATTATTTTTTATGACCACCTATTATAACATCTTCTAAGACTTTTTTTTTTTTTTTTTTAAATCTCTATTCTGTATCTTCCTGGCCCGTTATTTATTTATTATTTTTTTTGTAGAGGTGCCAGAGAGATCTTCTTCAGTCAGCCCTTCAGCCATGTAATTTCTTGCTTCAATAATCTTTCCTGGCTCCCCGTCATCTTCCAGATTAATCTTAGGCTCCTCAGCTTTGTAATTTCAAGCTGAACTGAAGGATTTAGCAATACAATCCTAGGCTACTTTTGCAACTTTACTTCCTTTTAGTCTCCTCTCTCTGCTTTGTACTTACCGTTCCAGTTAAACAATATGACCATGTTTCCGCAAATGGATCTCACATTTCTAGCCTTCATGTCTTGAAGACCCTTCTACTCTGTCTTCACTGTTTAAAAAACTGCTCCTGATTTAAAATTCCATATCAGAGCTGCCTATTTTATTTGGACTCTTCTAATTGATTCCCCCTTCACTTCTTCGGGGGATGTTAGTTTTTCTGAAGCACCCTCCTAGGGCATTCTTTCTTCCTGTCTTAAAGCACTTACGGTCAGTGTCAAGTTGAAAATATTTCACAGATGATTGGTAGTAGCCCTGAAGATAACTCAGAAAAAGTGGTAGTAGAAGTAATTATAGTTCTACAACTTTTGGCTATAAGCGTTCACTGTTTCTTGGGCTTTGGCAGTAGGGTCAGTTTACCCAGTTTGTATAAATCTTATGAGGCTTGAAAAATGGACTTTCTAATTATCAGGTTTTTTTTTTTTTTTTTTTTTATTGACATTAAATAAGTTGGGGAATGTTAATGAATCTCTTTTCATATAACTAGATGCCTTGGGACACTTCCAATATGTAGCATTTATATTGTATTATGATATGTTAATAACATGTGGATCAGAGACCGAGCAAAGGTCAAGAACAAATGTAATTTTCTGTGAAATACATACCTGATATTCTTAACATTTAGCTGATTACCTTTGGATGCCAATTAAACACTATATCTCCCTTCCCCTTATGCATTTTTTTTTGGTAACATCTATTAATTGGGTGACACCCATTAATTCGCTCACTAAAGTCTCAACTAAGATATTGCAGGTTTTTAAAAATTTTATTGAATTTTATATATTTTATTGGTTCTACTTTAATCTGAGAGATTCGTTTTTCTGATTTAGGGCAAACCAGGCAAATTTCATAGTGTGTTGTCAAGCTTTGGGTCACCTATTAGATAATTATGTTGTTTCAGAAATGTTTCATCTACTTTAAGGTGGTCTTCAAGTCTGGTGAAATGGTGGGAAGAGTACTAATATTGTCAAAATCCCAGGACGTAGAAAGTGGTTTCATTGTGGTCAGAGGGTTATACAGCTTCCACTTGGCTGTTTTTATGCAGAATACAGAATTCTTGTGAGGGCAAGTGAAATGGCAACCTTTAATCTGTAGAGGGATGCATTGAGAAGTGTGTCACTGGCCATAAATTATCAAATTCTGATTAACAGGTCCTTCACAGGCCTCATTGGCTCAGTTATTGTTGTACCCTAAAAGCACCTTCAGGCTTACACGCTGAAGATGGAGACTGTCAGTTAGAAAATAGCATTGCCTTAGGTCACAGGAAATGTTGCTTGAAATCCTATACCTCTGTTTGAAGTCTTAAAAACAGCACGCTCAGTAGATACTACTCTAGGTCATGTGTACTTATTAACTATATTTATAAATGCAGTTAAGCTCATCATCTTTAAGAGCAGTAATGCTTTACATTTATATAAGTTGATGCAGTGAGCTTTCCCTGGAATTAAAAAAAAAAGTCTTTAGTATTTAGTAAAAATGCAGAAACCTGCTGCCTTGCAGGTTGCACAGTTGAACCTGTGTGTTTTTGCTTCCTCATACTGATCACATAAGCTGGTGCCTAACCTGTGCTATTCAAATAACCGAAAAGGATTTCCTCCACGAAATTGTCAGGTAAACTTTTGAATTTCAGTGCAAATTCAATAGGGATTGGGTGGCCTTTCAAATTCAGTAAGGGTGGCCTTTTCTTTGTTTTTTACTTTGTAAAGTAGATTAAATATGCATAATTAAAATAATGATTGGGTCTATCCATATGTATTTATAAGCTAATATGTACAAAGTGTTAAACACAATACTTAACACATTGTAAATACTCAAATAACAGTCATTATGCTTTAAGAAAGGCACCCTGGTGGTGCAGTGGTTAAGCTCTAACCCTAAGGTTAGTGGTTCTAGTGGTCAAATCCACCAGTGGCTCCATGGGAGAATATACCTGGCATTCTGCTCCTGTCAAGATTTATAGCCTAGGAAACCCTATGGGGGCAGTTCTATTCTGTCATATAGGATTGCTATGAGGCAGAATCAACTTCATTACATGCAACAGTAAGAACAGCGTCCTGTAAGAAGCATTTATTACGCAGATTAAGGGCGTGTGTTCTGGTACAAAGGTTTCTGGGTTTAAGTTAAGTGACTTCAGGAAAGTCGTTTAAACTATCTTTGCCTCTTTTTCCTCATCTATAAAATGGGCATAGAATATTTGTCTCAGTGGTTGTGTGAAATAAAGGTGTGAAGGGTATGGAAAACATAACAGTGTTTTAATAAGCAGAAAAATAATAATACATTCTAAAACTATTTCCCAACATAAATATATTTCCTGGAAAATTAATATCTATTCTTTTCCTTGCGTGCCTTAAAGCTACTACAATCTATAAGTAGCTCTAAACAGGTGTAGGACATGCATTTTTCTATTTATTTTCCTCCGTGTTGGAGAAATCTGTTAACAAGGGATGGTCTGGTTATTTGTTTACAGATCCTCCCTTGGGGATTGTGGAGCAGCTACTTCAGAGCTATATCAGCTTATACTTAATCATTTGAAACATCAAATAACTTGCTTGTTCATTTTATGCATTTTTTTTTTTTTTATTGAGGGAGTTGGTCAACCTAAAATCAACACAAGAAGCTTATTTTTCTTGGTTTTACTTAAAGTATTCCTCAAGCATGTTTATCTTAGAAGAGTAGGGCATTCTTCTCCAGCTTTTAAGGATTATTGAATTTGGGAACATTTTGTCTGGCCTACAAAATTCATGTTTCCTCTTTGTTTAATTTCTTAAAGCTTGCCCTCCCTTCAATTCAGTTAGCGTTTATCTTCCACACTAGGTGGGCAAGATTTGTTTTACCTCCTCTCTGGTAGGATATTTATTTATTTAGCAAGCATTTTTTGAGTTCCTACTGGACCAGGCACTGCTCTAGGTTTGTTGAGGATATACAGTGACAAGATAGACAAAGTCTGTTCTAAGGAAGCTTTTGCACTACTGGGAGGAGACAGACAATGACAAGTAAGCAAATAAGTAAGTAATAGAAATGATGAAGAAAATGAAGCAGGAAAATGGGAAAAAAACAAAAAAGTTACTTTAGATGAGCTGATTAGGGGAGGCCTGTATCACGAAGTGGCTTGTGTATGTAGATTTGAGTAATGAGAGGGAAGTGGCTCAAAGAATATCTTGGCAAAGAAATGTTCCAGGAAGGAAACAAACAAACAAACAAAGAACAACAACAAAAGTAAGTGCCAGGGCCTTGAGGCAAGAGTGAGCTTAGTCTGGGTGAGAATGGGAGTAAATGAACAAATACCATTTTTTTTGAGAGTATTCTCTGTTCCAGGTACTACTCAAGGTACTTGGGATACAGTAGTGAACAAAATAAACAGGTTGTTCTTTCCTTTGTAGAGTTTACATTGTCAAGTAACTGGGATGAACGGGAGGGAGGCAGACAATAAACAAGCATAATAAATACTAAATTATGTAGACTACTAGTGCATCAGGATTATGGAAAAAACAAAGTAATGATGTAATGATATAGGGGGAGGATTATGAATTTGGGGGTTGGTGGGCTACAATTTAAAATAGTGAGGTCAAGGTAGATCTCATTGAGAAGATGATAAAATATTGAAAGAAATCAATAGTTACATGCATATCAGGGACATAGGTAATTGTGCAAAAGCCATGAGGTAGAAGTAGGCTTGGCTTATTCACAGACTTGAAGGAAACCTCTCTGGCAGAAGCAGAGTGAGTAGGAGAAAGGGCGGTAGGAGCTGTGGTCAGATCACAGAAGGCCTGTGAGCCACTGTAAGGACCTGGGCTTTAAGTAAAATGATGTACCATTGAGGGGTGAAGTTGAGGGTCATGGAATAGGAGTAGGGTAGGGTGGGCTAGAGCTGAAGCAGGGAGACTTGATAGCAGAATGTTGGACTGAGCCCAGAGACATGCTCTGGTGGTTTCTATAAGGGGAGGAGGGGAGGGTAGTAGGAATGGTGAGACTTCATCAGATTCTGAATCTGTGGTGAAGGCTTCCTAAAGTGGAGAGTGAGAGAAAGCAGAGTCCGGGATGACTTTGAATATTTTGTCCTGAAAAATAGAAGACTGAGGACAGGAAAGCCTGCAACTGGTGCAGGTCCAGACAGGGTGAGGTTTTCACTATGTAAAGTGGAGGACATATGTTATACACTGTGGTTACCGTTCCTTGTGCTCCTGAGTGGACATAGCGTTCCACACCCTTTTCCTGCGTTAGACTTGGCAGAGTGCCTGGTTTGATAACATTAGCAGGTAAGACAAAAGCGTGGATTGAAATGTGTTCACAGAGCTGAGCTTGTCCTCTTGCACTCGTCATCATCAGGAGAAGTACTTCTCTGGGTGGCCACTGCCCTGTCAGCTTGGTCCCTGACTGAGTGAAGGGGAAGCAGAGCAGCCCACTGAGCCCATGTTAGATCAGCAGACCCTCACTGACCTGTGGATCCGTGAGAATTAATGACCACTGCTGTAATGGGTTGTAAGTCACTGAGTTTTGGGGTGGTCTGTTAGAGAAGTTTTTTTTTGCTATAGCTAACCAACTGAGTGTCTAAGTCGTGAAGTCAAATGGGCAGCGGAATATGGGTCTAGAGTTCAGGAGAAGTCTGGGCTAGAGGATGAAATTTGGGAGTTGTTGGCGTATCAATGATATTTAAAACTCAAAACAAAATCACCGAGGGAGTGAGTGTATTAAAGAAGGGGACAACGGATGAAGTCCTGTGTTAATTATAATAATTTATAATGTCTGGAAAGAGGAATAACTAGCAGAGAAAACTGTAAAGAACAACCAGTAAGGTAGGAGAAAAATCGATTGTCCTGAAAACTAAGTGGATAGAAACAATATCAAGGAGGAGGAAGTGGTCAATTTTGTCAAAAGTGACTACGGAGAAATTGGTCTTTGGATCTGGTCATTTTTGGTGATTTTGAAAATATGGTTTTGCAGGAGTGGTGAAGTGAAAATCTGATGAGATAGATAGATAAATAGATAGAAAGATAGATACATACACTATATATATGTGTATATATATATATATATATACATACATGTACATAGATACATACCTGCCATTGAGTTGTCTGACTCATGGCAACCCCATGCACAAGAGAATGAAATGTTGCCTGATCCTGAGTCATCCTCACAATTTCTGGCACCTTTGAGCCCATTTTTGCAGCTTTTGTGCTAGTCTGTCTCACCAAGGGTCTCCTTTGCCCTTGCTGGCCCTCTACTTTACCGAACATGATGTTCTTCCCCAGAAATTGATCCCTTCTGATGATATGATCAAAGAAAGTGAGGTGGAAAAATTTCTGTTGTGTTCCATAAGGTTTTCATTGGCTAATTTTTGGAAGTAGATTGCCAGGCCTTTCTTCCTAGTCTGTCCTAGTCTGCAAGCTCTGCTGAAACCTGTCTACCATGGCTGACCCTGTTGATATTTGAAATACTGGTGACATAGCTTCCAGCATCACAGCAACAGGACAAACTGAGAGATGGTAGGAAAGTCTGATTTTAAGAATTTAAACATGAATAGAAGGAATGTAATCAGAGGTGGTGATCAAAATAACTTTTGAGGATTTTTACTGCAAAAGAGGTAGAAATGAGATTAAAACAGTGATCAACCAGATCACAAAGGGAATGTAAATGATGGTAAAGGTGTGTTGGACTTTATTCTGAGAGAGGGGAGAGTTAGTTGAAGTGTTTAAACAGTGATCTGTCTGTCTTCCGTATTACTCTGGCTGCTATGAGAGGGTCTCAAGACTAAACAGGAAGACTGGTTAAGAGGAGATTTCCATTTCCTAGGTGGGAGATTATGGTGGCTTCAACTAGACTTGTAGCATTGGAGATTGGAAAATCATGCATACATTTTACAAAGTGACAATGTTTTGAGAAAGATAATAGTCTGGTGTCTTTAAAGAATTTAGAAACGTTTTTGTGATCAAATGAGAAATACTAATTTAAAAAAAATTGCCATTTTAACCATTTTAAAGTGTACAATTCAGTAGCATTAATTACACTAACGATGTCTATCTTTCTTTAAAACTTTTCATTACCCCAAATAGAATCTCAGTACCCAGTGAACTGTAATTTCCCTTTTCCTTCCCCTAGGGTAAAAAAGAAAAAAAAAAAAAGTTTTTTTTCTTTTTTACCCTAGCCTGTGGTAACCTCTAGTCTACTTTCTGTCTCTAAACTTGCCTATGTGATAATTATTTTTATAATTTCTTTACCACTTTACCTTATCTTATGTAAATATGTATCTGTGTGAAGCAGTGTATAATCTTATGTTGGTTAATTTTATTAAAATTTACATTCTGCCATTTTTCAAAATGATAATATCTAAGGCCTATGGAAAAATGGATATGATCATTTTTCTCTCCATCAAATTTCATTCTTTTCCACAAGGAATCACTCCAGCCACACTGGTCTTTTTTGCTCAAATGACATTAAAGACAGTTTCTAGTATAAGTCCTTGTCCAAGTCTGTGCAAAATAACTTTTTTTTAAGTGGAAGAAGTTCCATGATATTTGCGTGGGATGGTAATTAAACAACAACAACAACAAAAAAAAAACTTACTTTCTTAGGTCTTGGATTTATATGTACTAGAGAATTACTGTGACAGAAATGATGAATACAGTATTTTGCCAAGTGTGCTTTCAGTAGAAACTTGGATGATTGTCTATGATCTGTTTTGCCCGTATACCACAGCCAGAGGTTCCCATGGGAACCACCCCCAATTCGATGGAAGAGTCAAATTTAACAAACAATCCAGAAAAGCCATTTAATCACCCTCTCTCTGATCCTTGGAAGAGCCAGACATACTGAGGAAATGAAATCACTAGAATCATTTCTAGCTATATGGGACTGTCCAAGGGAAAAAGTCCTGCTCATGGTAAATAGATTTGATATATGACAAAAAACAAACAAAACAAAAAGAAAAACCAGTGTCCCAACTCTGACAATAACAAAACGTCTCCCATCATCTGTGTACTCTGTTCAAATACCTTTTCAAAATTTGTTAAGTGTTTTGGTGTTTTATACTTTGCCATCTTGCCAGTCATTTTTATTTAGCTGTTTTTCCCCTGAAAGCTTTATTTCCCAAAAAAAGCGTGAGTCAAAATACAGTAAGCCTTACATATCTTCTCGTTATGTTCTCAAAGCTGATCATAAACCTGAATTGCCCATTTCTGCCTCTCTCTTCTAATGCTTACCTTCCTGTGTTAATTAATTCCTGCTTGGCAGTGAAGATTTGACTCAGTTACCTGATCCATTAGCTATCAAATATGGAGTCTTTGTGTCTTCTATGGAGAAGTGGGGCACCTGGTGCCACAGGATACAAAACATGGGTTATCTGTACCTGGAGGTAACTCTTGTGAGAGCAGAGACATCAGGGTCCTCCAGGATCAGCTACTCAGAAGACTGGTGGTAAGAATAGAGGACATCACCAGTATCTCTATACTATTGGACCCATTTCTTTCCATTTTTTCATCTGACGTGATGGAAAATCATTTTTAAATCAATTTGTTTCTGCCAGTTGGCACTGAGATGATGGGCACTGAGTTCTAAAGATGTTAATCCAGAAGGAGTCCAAGGCTCCACATGATCTGGACCTGGCCTTCCTCTCCAGGTTCATCTTCTCACTCTCCCCTTACTCTCTTTCAATTAGCCACATTGGCCTTTTATTGAGTTCCTCAAACATACCTAGCTCAGCCTCCCCCAGAGTCTTTGCACATGTGAATTAATATCCCTAGGTAGTTCCTAGGTCCTTGGGTGGCGAAAACGGTTTTCGCTTGGCTGCTAATCTAAAGGTTGATGATTCAAAATCACCCATCAAAACTGTAGAAGAAAGGCCAGGCTATCTACTTTTGTAAATATTACACCTAAGAAAACCTTATGGAGCAGTCCTACTCTGTAACATATGGAGTTGCCATGAGTCAGGATTGACTCAACAGCAACAGGTTTTAGGTAATTTCTACTCATATTTAAGATCTCAAATGATATATAATTCCCTGAAAACTCACTTCTCTGACCCTCCAATCTAAATAGGTTTACCTGTACTATTTCCTAACAGTATCTTTACTTTTCTGTCAAATAGCTAACATAGTTTATAATTATGTTTTGTTGATGAGGTCCTACGAGTAGATGCGTTTTAGCTGAGTTTGCTTTTTTCCTCTTTTCCAGTGAGAGAGATTTTTGTATCACTTCCCTCAAAAGGATATATGTGAGTTTCACCATAACGGCAGGCCAGTAGCACCACTGCTTCAGAAAGAGTATAATCAGACTTAAAAGCAAAAATGTTTGGTGTCTTTGAAGGAAAAAAATGGAAGTTTGGAGAGATGATAGACACCTCTCTCAGTGCTAGAGACTTGGGAGGTGGCTGTTTGTTGACTTAAAACTTTTGGGTGAGTTTTTATAGGAATATACTTTTTAATTTGAAATATTAGAAGTTCAGTTTTCTCAGTTTCTGGGCATTTTAGGAATATTTAGTTATTATAAGCACTTATTTATCTCTAAGCCAATTAGAATAGAGCTCCTTTAAGGAATTTTATAATAGAATTTGGTAATATCACTCAGAGGTAGAAAAATGTTATATATACATATATGTCTTAGTTATCTAGTGCTGCTATAACAGAAATACCGCAAGTGGATGGCTTTAACAAAGAGAAATTAATTTTCTCACAGTCTAGTAGGCTAGAAGTCCAATTCAGGGCATCAGCTCCAGGGAAAGGCTTTCTGTCTCTGTTGGCTCTGGTGGAAAGTCCTTGTCATGAGTCTTCCTCTGGACTAGGAGCTTCTTACAGGAACCCCAGGTCCAAAGGATGGGCTCTGCTCCCGGAGGTGTATTCTTGGCGATATGAGGTCCCCCACTCTCTGCCCTCTTCCCTTTCCTTTTATCTCTTGTAAAACAGAAGGTGGTACAGGCCACACCCCAGGGAAACTCCATTTACATTGGATCAGGGATGTGACCTTATTAAGGGTGTTATAATCCCACCCTAATTCTCTTTAACATAATCTACCACAGGCAGAGATTAGGGTTTATAACACACAGGAAAATTATAATCATGAAATTTAGGGCAACCACACAATACTGGGAATCATGACCTAACCAAATTAACACATATTTTGGGGGACACAATTCAATCTATGGCATCATACATATATATATGTGTGTATATACCTATACGCATATTAACATATTAAACATATTAAAAAACATATCAAACATATTAAAAAAAACAAAAAACAGTTGCTGTCAAGTAAACAACTCATGGTGACCCTATGTGTGTCAGAATAGAAGTGTGCTCTGTAGGGTTTTCAGTGGCAGACTTTTTGGAAGTAGATCACCGACTGGGCTGTTCTTCTGAGGCTCCTCTGGATGGACTCTAACCTCCAACCTTTTGGTTAGCAGCTGAGTGCATTAACTGTACCATCCAGGGACTCTCCGTAAACGTATTGTTTTTGAGAGACTTAAATACAGAGCTTATAGCTTGAATTGTAAAACCCCAGCCATGAGTCAAGCAACAACAGCGAAGTACAAAACTTACTACTTATATAAGAATGCTTGCTTTTGCCCTTGCCCCAGCTTTACATTTTTATCAGGATTGTGTTCCTGTCAGATGGGACGAATTGAGTTTACCCACTCAATATGAGAGCTGACATGCCTCCATCAATTGTGGAAAAGACTTTTAAGATTTCCTTTGCCATGACCTGTAATCTTAGAAGGCTGTGGACCAAGTTTTGGGTGAGGCACTGAGGAGAAACCAAGTGGTAGTCTAGGTGTTTTCAAAGCCAGTCTGAGTGGAGAAAATACTCAAACAGTTTTCAATGAGATTTTTAGCCTCAGATGGTTGCTTCTGGGTTATTGAGCCTCTCCAGGCCCCCCATCAGGGGAAAAAAAAAAACAAACCAAACCTACTGCCATTGAGTTGATTCCGACTCATAGCAACCCTATAGGAGAGAGTAGAACTTCCCGATAGAGTTTCCAAGGAGCACCTGGAGGACTCAAACCAATGACCTCTTGGTTAAGGCCTTAAAATTGGAGAGACTATAGAGAGTTGAGGGGCTGCAGTGGGAAAGGAAAAGTTTGGTAGGGGTAGATAGAACCATGGACTGTGGGTATTTTAAGGGATCAAAGAGAGCTGAAGGGAGGGTTGAAGGTAGTAAAAAGCAGGAAGGAGTGAGGGAGGATGATGAGCCGGTTTAGAGAAATTTCAGGTTTCTCAAAGAGTCTGTTGAAGTTCTAAATTGTCCTTTGTGAATTTTTTGTTCCAATTTTGGAGATACTGGGCGTCATAAAAGCCATAGTGGCAGAGCATATATAGTCAGTAAAGGAGAAGAAAGGAAGGAGAATCAGAAGACTGAGAATTACCCATAGTGGAGGGAGGCACCAAATAGAAGAACAAAGAACAAAGATGAGATCTCAACAAAGAGGGTAACTAAATGAGATTTCAACAAGTAGGGGAACCAGAAGAGATCTTAAGAGACAGGGAAACCAACCAACAGAGGCCTCACTAAAGTTGGGAATTCCCGCTTGAGAATCAGGAAATAGATCTCCACTCAAAGAGCTGAGAAGCCTTCCAAAGAAGGTTCTTGCTTAAACAGGGGTGTGTGTGTGGGAGAAAGTCCTACTCAAACAGAAAAGAACCGGGAAGAGCCTCATTTAAACAGACTTACAGAAACTCCCTGAAGAACCAATGTCAAGTCCTTACTGTACTTCAGCAGATGGAGGTCAAGAACACCGGTTCAGGAGTCAGACTCACCAGTGGATCCCAGTCAGTCAGTCACTAATGAAGTCAATGGCTGTTCAGAAGTGCGCTCCCGAGGGCCTGGGTGAGAGGCCCAGGGTCCAATCATAAATGATTGTATCTGCTTTGGCAGGCACTAAAACTGTCAAATAAAAAATTATACTGGACACTGTTAAAACAGACAAGGGTAACTTTTATTCAAAAAGGAATATTGTAAGGGAAGAGAGAGGAAAAAGAGAAGGGAAAGGAAGGGAAGGGACACCCAAAATCCCTGTTTGTGGGAATTAAAACAACTGAGCCTTGTGGGAATTAAAACAACTGAGCCTTGTGGGAATTAAAACAACTGAGCCCTGAGAACCTTGGAAGCCCAAGTCCTGGGCATCTTTGATGAGTTTAGCATTCAAGAAGTGTAATTGTCCTCCACTGGTCACATGGGGCCAATGTAGGCAGGAGCCCATTGCCACAAAAGACCAGTAACCTCAGCAGCATCCTTAAGCAGCGCCACCGTGTGGCAGCAGTAAGCAATGGCAGCAGTCGGATCTCATCTCTGCTCCCTTGTGTGAGTATTCTAGGAAGACTTCCTGCCCATTATGTGTGTGGGGCATCAAAAGATAAATTGGAAGATTAGGAAATGCAACTGTGTGGAACCCTGATTTGCAGATAGAGTTGTGTTCATTGATCTGTAAGATTCATTTGTGCTGGGGCTGATTCTGTTTTGTTTCTCATATATTGTACATTGTATACCCTCAATAAATGTTTGAATAAATAAATGAAACCTTGGTTATGCAGAAGAGGAGATGGAGGCTGAGAAAAGTCCAGTAACATATCAAAAGGCCACAGTGTTAACTAGTGGCAGAGTTACGATTGGAATGTGAATCTTCTGTTCCAGTTTTTGTGGATGCTGCATTGGATTGATAGCATGAGGGTGGCTGGGCAAATTCCTGAAATGTGAATTGAGAGGTCGCTATCCGTTCATTACTTATGAGAGCCAAACCAAAACTAAACCTGTTGCTGTTGAGTCAATTCCAACTCATGGCGACTCCATGTATTACAGAGTAGAACCGTGTCATAGGGTTTGGCTGTAATCTTTATGGAAGCAGATTAATAGGTTTTCCTTCCACTGAGCAGCACGGTGGATTTGAACCACCAACCTTTCAGTTAGTAGTTAAGTGCAAACCATTTGCTCCACTCAGGAATTCTACTTATGAGACTACCAGGAAATATAGATTGCCAGAAATATTCTTGGCTATTTTGTGAGAGACAAAATCTGCGTATTTTGTAAGTGTGTCAGTCTCGTTGGGAACATTAATATTTCTAACATGTATCTCTGTCACTCTTCCAGTTTTCCCCATAACCTCTCCTCCTTTTTCATGGATTGAATTGTGTCCTCCCAAAATATGTGTCATCTTGGCTAGGCCATGATTCCCTATATTATATGGCTGTCCTCCATTTTGTAATCTGATATAATTATCCTCCATTTTGTGTTGTGTTGTAAATCCTAACCTCTATATGTTAATGTGGCAGGATAGGCATCGGATATATCTTGAGTCACAGCCTTACAAGAGGATGTGACTCAAGTCCCACTTACTCAAATCACACCCTTACTTAAGTCACACTCTTACGTTTGCTTGCATCACACCTTTTATCTTACAAGAGATAAAAGGAGAAGTGAGCAGAGAGAAGAGGGACCTCACTACCACCAAGAAAGAAGAGTCTGGACTGGAGTATGTCCTTTCGACCTGGAATTCCTGTGCTGAGAATCTTCTAGACCCAGGGGAAGATTAATACCAAGACACATGGAGATGTGCAAGGAATGCTGGGCCCACAGATGTTGAAAGGAGAAAAGGAACTTATCCCAGAGCTGATAGAGAGAGAAATCTTTCCCCCTGAGCTGGCTTCCTGAATTTGGACTTCTAACCATCCGAAATTCTGAGAGAATAAATTTCTGTTTGTTAAAGCCATCTACTTATGGTTTTTCTGTTACAGCTGCACTAGATAACTAAGACACTTTTTTTTTTTTGCCTGTCTCTTTGATGCATTTTTTTCCATCACTGCTCCAAATATATTGCATTTTGAGAAATGTTATGTCATTAATTTAGTCAGGAGCATTTCTGGTTCCTTGTCTGAAATTACTGTCTTAGCACATTTAACAATAGAATGAAGTGTTTTAAAAGTGAGATAGGAGTAAGCACAAGTTGATATAATGAAATAGATTTTATAAGGCCTGGTGGGTAGTAAAAATAAGAGTGGGGTGGGATTCCTCTTAGGGGGGAGGATTTTAAAGCTATGTGATATAAAGATATAGGGAACAGGGGGAATGAGAAGTGGGCAAGAACAATGAACATGTGTTGACTGGACTGGGGGGGGAGAAGGTTGGTAAGGTTCTGCAGGATCACTCAGAGCCAGATGGGGTAACGATGACTTGGGGAAGGAGTCTCTGGCATCAGTAGGACCTTAAGGTGCTAAAGGATGAGTACAAAGTCACCAGAGGAACTTGTTAAAAATGCACGCTTTTCTTGGGAACAATTAATGGGGAAGGAACCTTCATAGATTTTGCATGTATAAATTGGGGATTATCTCTACAAAGCAGAGATATAAAATTAAAAATGTAAAACTCAGGAGTAATTTCTATGTTCAAAATCTGAATTTATTGCCTATTTTCTGGGTGGCTGTGTAATCTATTTATGATCTTAGTCTATTTCTCATTTACAAATACTGGTTTTTGTGCAGATCAAGTAAAATATTCTGAGATGTTATACCACAATGCTGGCTTAGAGGAGGTGTCAATAAATGTTAGATTTATATGTTAAAATATATTTACTCCAAGTTGTGATAACTGACATACGGTTTTCAATGAATGTTTTCAGTTTATCTTGGATCATTTAGTTCCTGACTTATAAACTTTTTCCCTTTGGATTTTCTCATAAATTAATGACTTTTCACAACTAGGTACAGAATAATTGTTTTCATTCGGGAAACATATCTGAATAAGTGCACATCTGCATAAAACCACTCTAAGAAATCTATCAAAATGAATGAAAAGAACCCTGAATTAGGGAGAATGATTTCATTTATACTGACATCGAAGTGGATTCAGAGCCTCATACGGCATGTCATAAAGACTACTTTTTGGATTCAATTTAGCAGAAGTTGCCTGGATTTAATATACATTTCGTTTAATTGTGAACACGCTGCATTATATGGGAAATGAAAAATGTTTGAAGGGCCTTTTAACAACTCTGGTAAATAGTACAGGGTGGCAAAGTTACATATCGGGTTTTACGCTCTGGAAAATGAAACATAACAAAAGGACTTTAAAAAAAGGGAGGGGGTTTTTCTTTCCCAAAGGTATTAATGTAAGAAGCGTAGATATGTTTCTATCCTTCCATTATTTCAATACAGACATATTCGCAGATTCTTGAAACACATTTTATAAATAATAAGGAAATAAAAGCTTTTATCTAACAATTTCTTACCATACAAATGTGGTAGAGACTCAACAAGTGCTAAAAAAAATTACAGGGACATTTTAAGCTGATGAATCAAAGACAGCAGTTTCAATGCTTGTCTCTTAGGTGAAGATGGGTGGGCAGATCCTCACTAACCTCTTCACTGTTTTGCATCTGAAAAGAGTAAACTCTTAAGTGGTGTGAGTTATCACTGCTCTGGGGAAGCGAAATGTCCATTCTAGCAGGAGCCTACAAAGAGCAGCAAGTAGCCTAGTTATAGAATATGTGAGTGATTGAACTGCGGAGAACCCTGGAGAATGTGGGACATGCACAACTGGTCAGCGCCAGCCCATGCTTGCCACTTGCCATTGCTCCTAGACCATCAATTTTTTTTAAGAGAAGTGGGAATGGTGCTTTGTTTTGTTTTTTAATTTAATTTTTTTGTTTGTTTTTGATTTTCTGAGGTGAAATGTCCAAACTTAAAAATGTTAGCAACTAATTCAACACTCATTGCAAGCATAGGCAGTGTAGTCCAGTGTTGCATGGGCTAGGCGGGACATATCAGAAGGCCACATTTGGCCCTCAGGCCTTCAGTTTGCAGTCTCTGAGATCTAATGTGTTAGAATCCTCCTCCAGAATAGAGTAGGAATGAAATTGCAGATCAAAATCAACACTCTTGGCATCAAGCTTATAGCTTTTTCCTGGAGTGCTGATTGACTGTCTTAACACAAGACAGGATCTGATCAGGGAGGTGGTTGGGTAAGATTCATGCTCTTTAATTGATGCCGTATACTTGTAACCAGGATCTTTTCACTAAAACTCTGTTCTTCAGAATAAAGTTACTGCTCTCAAGAGTTGGAATAGTTCACATATATTTTTTAAAAAGTACAGTTTTCAACATACAAAAAAGCTTGATTATTCAGTATCTGTGCCCCTAGTGTCCTTATGAACTTTCTTAATATTTTTAAAACTAAGATAATAGAACAGAGTAGAGAGCTGTCAGACATTGGTCTCATCGTTTCTTGACCTAGTTTGGGTCTTTTTCAAGCTTTGCATGTGGTGATTCAAGCCAGTTTTATCTCAGCATTGGGAAAGAATTGTAGAAGCATCAGAGCAGGGGGAAAGGATATAAAAGGCATCAGAAGGTTGATTTTGAAACCATCCCATTTCCCTGCCCTGTGGATTTCGTATTAAATGGAGTACCTGACAGGAATTTTGAGGGTTTTGCCTTCATTGCCTTTCCCTGAGGACCATTGCAGCTTTCTATCCTCTAAAGTGAGCCCTTTTTGCAGTTGGTTTGTAGACTATGGGATCTGTAAGGAGTCATTAAAAATACCCTATTTTATTTTTAAAGCTATTTTGAATGGATTATGTTGGTTCTACTATGATCTTTTTTTATCTGAACAACCATAAGGTCCGACTTCCTCCCCCCGCCCCCAACATTTAGTCTAATCCTTTCACAAACCTTGACCTCATTTGTGTTTAACCTTGGACCACCTGCCTTGGTTGGTTATATGATTTGCAAATGAGAACATGCCTATTTATTTTTCCTTATTATTGAGCTCCAAAGCTCACCAAGATTTGTCTTTTTCTTTGCTTTGCTTTTCCCTCTACTTCTGTTTTCTTATGCTCATATTAATAAAATTACTTGAAAAATAATCTAGTCAAATGCCTAATTTGTTTATGGAAAAGCTATATAGGTTGGAAGGACATGTTACTAAATTATAATTTAAAATTTTTTTATCATTGAGTGTCAGTCTCACTGTGCTCCTTCTATGGCTCTATAAATATGCATTCTGTTGAATGTTAGAGGTGGGAGGCAGTTTGGTGATGATTTGCTCAAAAACCATCATTTTACTGAAGAGGCAATTGTAGACCAAGTAGGAGAGGTATCTTGGCTAAGGTCATACAAATGCTAGTGGCAAAATCAGGAAATAGTAATGCATAGTGGTTAGGTGTAGTTCAGGATTTGGAGTCAGACAAAACTGAATTTGTGTCCTGGCCGACCGAGTATTAATTACCTTGATACGACTTTAGGTAAGCCAGATAACTTTTGGAGCTCCAGTTTCAATAGCTGTAGAGTGCAGATAATAAAAGTACACCTCAAAGGGTTGTGATGAGGAATAAATGATAGAATCCACATCAGCTACTTTCAACTGCATGGCACAGTGCCTAACACACAGTAAGTGCTCAATGAGGCATTTTTGCTATAGCTACAATGATCAAGACATTGGTGGGTCAGTGGTAGAATTCTCACCTTCCACATGGGAGACCCGGATCTGATGTCTGGCCATTGTATCTCATGCATAGCCACCACATGTCTATCAGTAAAGGCTTGTGTATTGCTATGGTTCTGAACAGAATTCACTGGAGCTTCCAGACTAAGACAGACTAGGAAGAACGGCCTGGTGAACTACTTCAAAGAAAACAACCTGTGAAAACCCTGTGGATCATAGTAGTTTGAGCCACAGTTGATTATGGGGATGACACAGGACGAGGCAGCATTTTGTTCTGTTGTACATGGGGTCACCATGAGTTGGAGACCGACTCCACAGCAGCAACATCATAATTATCGTTCTGATCGCCAGTCCAGGTTTTTTGTTTTATCACACAGCAATTCCTCCACACTAGCTCAAAGACCAAGAGATTTCTTAAGGTCTTTCAAACTTTTTCAGCAGAGGCTTGGTATCAGTTGTCATTTGTTGAAGCATCTTAGGTTATCCAGTAATGTGTATTAAACAAAACAAAACAAAAAACAAACCCATTGCTGTCAAGTTGATTCCTACTCATAGCGACCCTATAGAACAGAGTAGAACTGCTCCATAAAGTTTCCAAGGAGCTCCTGGTGGATTTGAACTGCCGACTTTTTGGTTAGCAGCCGTAGCACTTAACCACTATGCCACTAGGGTTTCCAGTAATGTATGTAGGTGTGCATTATTAAGTTTGCAGCTCCCCTTGGTTTCCATTCTTCACATTTGGTTCATAAATTCAGCAAGCGTGTGTTGAGTACCTTTGTTCTACGTACAGGGCTCTGTGATAGATCCTAAGGATACAAATGTGATAAGGAAGCTATAACCCATATCTTCATGGAGCTTATGTTCTGGAATGAAGGAAAAGAAGCTAAACAACTGAACATACAGTTCATAATTAAGATTGTAGTAAGTGGTAAAAATGAGTACCAAGTACTATGAGTGAATAAAAGAGGGAGATCAAAGTATGGGAGCCTACAGAATGAGTAAATCTTAGGCAAGTGGTGTTGTTGTTATGTGCTGTCGAGTTGGTTCAGACTCATACTGACTCTATGCACAATAGAATGAAACACTGCCTGGACCTGCACCTTTCTCACAATTGTTACTATGTTTGAGCCCATCGTTAAAGCCACTGTGTCAATCATCTCGTCGGAGGTCTTCTTTTTCGCTGACCCTCTGCTCTACCAAGCATGATGTCTTCCTCCAGGGACTGATCTCTCCTGATAACGTGTCCTAAGTTTATGAGATGTAGTCTCACCATTCTTGCTTCTAAGGAACATTTTGGTTGTACTTCTTCCAAGACAGATTTGTTCATTCTTTTGGCAGTCCATGGCATTTGCCAGTACCACAATTCAAAGACGTCAACTCTTTGGTCTTCCTTATTCATTGTCCAGCTTTTGCATGCATATGAAGTGATTGAAAACACCATGGCTTGGGTCAGGGCACTTAGTCCTCAAGGTGACATCTTTGCTTTTCAACATTTTAAAGAGGTCTTTTGCAGCTGATTGGCCCAATGCAATGCATCTTTTGATTTCTTGACTGCTGTTTACATGGGTGTTGATTATGGATCCAAGTAAAATGAAATCCTTGACAACCTCAATCTTTTCTGCATTTATCATGATGTTGTTTATTGGTCCAGTTGTGAGGAGGATATAATGCTTTGTGTTTGGAAGGGATAGTATGTGCCCAAGTGCAGGAAGGAAAAAATTATTGCAATTCCAGGAAGGGATAGAGAGTCACTGTGGCTGAAGTATGTGGTTGCTAGGGGATGAGGCTGGAAAGGAAGGAGGAGACAAATCATGAATTTTTAGATCATATTAAGGTTTTGGGTCTTTATCACAAGTGTATGAAAGGTTATTGAATGGTTAAAAGAGGAAAGGTGTCACAACCAGATCCTTTAAAAACCATTTTAGTTGCTTCATGAAGAATGAGTGGAAGGAAGAAGATCAGAAACAGAGCAGTTCAGGGTAGAGGGTGGCTTGGAATTGAGTGGGAGCAGTGGAGGTGGAGGGAGATCTGAAAGATAAATAAGAGGTAAAATCAGTGAGCCTGGCGTGTGATTGAGTGTGTGAAAAGAGGTGTCAAGAAAGACTCTGCTTCTTGACTGGAGCTCCAGATATCATGACTGTTGATATGAGATTGATCCATGATTGGAATTTTTCTGGATGTAACCAAAGCACAAAAGGAGTTAGAGGTCTGGCAAAAACTGATTGGAATAATGGATAACACAATACAGAAGGAAGTGAAAAGAGGACTCCAGGTGAGGACTAGAATAGAAGACATTCAAATTATAATATGTTAAATAACAAAACAAATACCAGAGTCAGTGTAGTTAAGTTTTGAACTGTAAGGTTTGTGTATGTTAATCACAGTTGAGGAATTCTTGTCTCTTTCTACTTTGATGGGCACAATGTTGTGCAGTGATAACAATTAGATATACTATTTAGGTCAATTAAATTCATTACTTTTAATAGAAACCTGGCATAATCTCTCTCAATTCTTTGAGGTAAATTGATTAATTAGAATGTTCGCATGCCAGAAATTGAGCTAAAATCAATGCCATTTATACCCAAGATGTTGATCTTGCATCTTTTAAAAATGTCTCAATTTTTTTTTAGTTTTATTCTTTTTCAATGAGAACATGAACTTCAGTCTAAATGTAGTGTAGATGTGAATGAAACTAAGTAAAATTCAACATAATTTAGTGTTTTTCCTATATGTATTTTATTCACTTCAGCGGATTACGATTTCATCTTGCTTTGCACTTGAATTACTCATTTTTATTTATCACCTTTACAGTGAAATTTCTGTCTGATGGAGAATTAAGTATTTTATGTTCAGAGTTTTCTTCCTAAAGTATGTTTTCTTCTGGAGGTATTTGTATTATGAATGTTTTGTTTTTGAAGTAGATAACTTAAAAAAATATCCTTTCACTGTGAAGGAATTTGGTGGTAATATCATGAAGGCAAATCAAATTTGGTGGTAATATCATGAAGGCAAATTTTTTTTATTTTTGTTTTCGACCTTCTTCCTCTCCCAACTTCCTACTAACTAATGTAAGTGGAGCTACTATGCCACACACGTGGAAAACAGTTGAGAGTGTCTGTCAGTATACCTGCAGTTTATGCAAAGAGAGCTGTGAGTTAGCTGTTCGGACCCTCATCTTGACTGAATAGTATTTGTAAAACTAAGGGAATAGAGAAAGATGCTATCTTTTGACCACCTGACCTGTCAAAGCCTGTAACCACAAATATTTAGAGAAAGTTTAAAGCTTTTTATAAGAGAGAACTATGATCCTATACTAATTGAAAGTTTCAGTCAGGCACAAGAAGATATTGCATTTATCAAACACAACTGTGAAAAAAAATTGAAAATTACAGGAAAAAAATGTGATTGCTACAAAAAAAAAAGTGTAAATCACATGACAACTACACATATGGACCTTGTCAGATGGAATATATAGGAATCAGATCTATAACATCTATGGAAAGAGACCATGGAGAAGCTCAATATCACCCATCAGAACAAGGGCAGGGGCCAATTATGGAACAGACCATCAATTGCTCATATGCAAGTTCAAGTTGAAGCTGAAGGAAATTAAAACAAATCCCTGAGAGCTAAAGTGTGACCTTGAGTATATCCAACAGAATTTAGAGAACATCTCAAGAATAGATTTGATGCATTCAACACTAATGACTGAAGACCAGAAGAGCTGTGGGATGATACCAAGGGCATCATACTTGAAGAAAATAGAAAGTTGTCAAAAAGACAGGAAAGAAAGAAAAGACCAAAATGGATGACAGAAGAGAGTGAAACTTGCTCTTGAACATAGAGTAGCTAAAGGGAACAGAAAAAATGATGACATAAAAGAGCTGAATAGAAGATTTCAAAGAGTGGCGGGAGAAGACAAAGTAAGGTATTATAATGAAATGTACAGACTTGGGGTTAGAAAACCTAAAAGGAATAACACACATGGCATTTCTCAAGCTGAAAAAACTGAAGAAAAAAATTAAAGCCTGAAGGTTCAATATTGAAGGATTCTAGGGCAAAAAAGTGAACGATGCAGGAAGCATCAAAAGAAGATCTAAGGAATATGTATACAGTCACTATTTCAGGAGGTCGAATATGATCAAGAACCAATGGTACTGAAGGAAGAAATCTAAGCTTCACTGAAGGCATTGGTGAAAAACAAGGCCCCAGGAATTGATGAAATACCAATTGAGATGCTTCTACAAATGGATGCAAGGCTGGAAGTGCTCATTCAGCTGTGGCAACCAAAAACCAAAACCATTGCTGTCGAATCTATTCTGACTCATAATGACCCTATAAGACAGAGTAGAACTGCCCCATAGGGTTTCCAAGGAGCAGCTGGTAGATTCAAACTGCCTACCTTTTAGTTAGCAGCTGATGGCTTAACCACTTCGCCACCAGGGCTCCCATCTATGCCAAGATATTTAGAATTAAAAATAGTCTATGGTTTGAAAAGACTGGTAAAATAAATAAAGCTTTGCCATGTCTGATCCAGGAGAATGAGAAAACATCCACAATACATAACATTAATGGATAAAAGGGATAGATAAACCCTGGTGGTATAGTGGTTAAGTGCTACGGCTGCTGACCAAAGGGGTGGCAGTTTGAATCCACCAGGCGCTCCTTGGAAACTCTGTGGGGCAGTTCCACTCTGTCCTGAGTTGGAATCGACTCGACGGCACTGGGTTCTGGGTTAGGACCAAAGATATGTAACAGATTTTCAGAATCATCAGTTATCTGTAAATATTTACATGCAAACAGAATTGGTGATTTTCTTGGAAATAGCAGTACCAGAGATTTTTCAAGAAAAGGAAACCTGCTGATTAACTACTAGGGGTAAAAAGGAGTGGCATAGTGGTTAAATGCTATAGCTGCCAACCAAAAGGTTGGCTGTTCGAATCCACTAGGCGCTCCCTAGAAGCCCTATGAGGCAGTTCTACTCTGTCCTACAGGGTTGCTATGAGTTGGAATTGAATTGATGGCAACAGGTTTTTTTTTTTTTTTTTTTATTGTCTTGCATTTACCTTCAACCCTGAAAAGGCGATGGGTTCAGATAGTTTGATTGTTAAGTGCTAGAAGCAGTTCCAGAAATGAGTCATTACCAAGTGACTTAAAGTATTTCAGAAGCTTAGAATTAAAAAAAGCATTCTTTTTATCATATTTAAAGGTCATGTTTTGAGACCTAACATAAATATATTGTCACATTTGACAAAGACCATATGAAAATAACAATAACAAAAATTGTAGCCTAGTATCTTTATGATTACTGAAGTAAATAGCCTCAGAAAAATGATAGTAAATCAAAGCCATCATTAAATTAGAAGGATGATATAAACTTATCAAATATACTTATTTTATGAATTTTAAGTGTCCTGGGGTATGTTATTTAATTCTTTGAAGTACATTAAAAAGATAAATAAGAAATTCCTTATAATCTTGATAGATGTTATTATTTTGATAAAATTGAATAGACATTCCCCAATAAAGCTCTTAGAAAACTAGGAAAAACAAAGATTTTAGCAAGATTGTAATTGAGGGTATCTATGAAAAATAATAGCAAACATTAACAATTCATTGTAACACTAAGAAGCATTCCTGTTCAAAATTAGAAAGAAGACAGAAACATCTCCTGTCAGTGCTCTTAGTCAGCAGTGTTCTGAAGGTCATGGTTGGTACAATGGAACAAAATTAAGACTACGTCATGGGAAGAGACAATTCTCACTATTTTCAAAATATATTTGGATTTTTCTATAGAAAAGAATAAAATTACTTAAAAACTTTTAGAACTAATGAATTTAGTGACATGGCTAGATGCAAGAAAAACAAAACCAGTAGCTTTATAAGAACCAGAAAAATTAATGGAAATAATATTAAATTCACAGGAATTATACAAAAATATTTAGAGCTAAACTTAATAGAAGATGCTCATGACTTGCATGAAGAAAAAGATTACCATTCACTAAACAGCATAAAACAAGGCTTGATTGAAAAGTAAAGCATACCTTCTTCTTAAGTGGTATCTAAGGCTATCAGTTTTGCCCAAATTAATATGTAAGTTTAATGGAGTTCAACAGGTTGCTTTTTTCACTTAGAATTAGCACAGGACTCAATGAATCTAAATTTCACCTGGAGGTAAAGTGGCTAGAAAAGTCTAGAAATTTAGAAACATTAAACGAGGTGAAAGATGGGATGGAGGACTTTATTAGATATAAAAATGAATTAAAAAGTAGCACATAATAAAAAATAGATATAGATAGATCCGTAAAACCAGAACAGACTAGTTGGACATTTAAGTGTATATTAAATATATAAAAGTAATTCAAGAAATAATGAACAATTATTTAATATTAAGAAAAAATTCAAATTAACCTTGAATTTAAATATACACATAATCAAATACTACTAGATATGAATATAGAAGGATATTTTTAACTTTTGGAGGAGACTTCCTTAGCATTATACAAATACAGTAACTGTAAAAAAAGAAAATAATAGATTACCTTAAGAGCTTGCATTCTATAAAACAGAAATTCTCCATAAACACAAAGGTATATGTAAATTAATGTTTACTGCAGTGTTTTTGATCACATAAAAAATAACCATAAATATGCCCACGAGGAAATGAGTAGTGAAATAAAATAGTACATTAAACAGCTCTAAATAGTGATAAAGTAGGTCTATCTGTATTGATTTGGAAAAATGTATGTAATATTTTTAAAGGAAAACAATAGGATGTAATATGTGATTTCATTTTTGTAATTCTATGTCTTTGTGTCTGTTCTTTAGGAAAAAAAAAAAGAAGCAAAGTTAAATATCAAAATCTTAGGACCTAAGGGTCTGGGATTACAGTGGAGATTTTTAACCTCATTTTTCTATAGTTATAAATTAATTGAATGTTTACAGTGAGCAGTCATCACTTTAATAATTGGGAAAAGTAGAACTGTTTCCAATTTAGGTAAAACAGTCAGTGGGAAGTTATGGTATATATTCTACCTGTATGTTAAGGTAAAATTCTAAGCCAAACTATAATTCTGAATGTATTCTGAATCCTAAAGTGGGAGTAAGCACACTCACAGTTAGTGTCTGCTCACAGTTATAAGGTAAACATAGTTTCACGCCACATCAAAAACCATGAAGGACGGGAATAAATCATTTGTATAATTGACTTACTTTAATTATTCACCGAATAGTATGTCTCATGTTCTTGATGTGTTTGTATTGTTGTCTGTGATACTCTAGTCTAGACCAGTGGTCTTCAAAGTGTGGTTCCTGAACCAGCAGTACCTGGGAGCTTATTGGAAATGGACATTCTCAGGCCCTACCCCAGACCTACTGAGTCAGAAACTAGTGAGCCCTATGCCTGCAATCTTTTTTTGCCAAGCACTGCAGATGATTCTGGTGAACTCCAGTGTTTGAGAACCACTGCTCTAGTGCACCCAAGGCAAAGTTCTTTACTAAGTCAAGTTTTATCTAAGTTGATCTTTCCCCAATAGAGAGTTTCAGAGACTCTAGTGAAAATGATTAGAAAACCGACTGATAATAGTTCAGCCCATGAGAGCCCTTGAATATTTGGCTAAGTACTTTGGACTTAATTTGGTAGAGAGTAGGAGCCCTTTAAAATGTCTGAGTATGGGAAGCTTATGAATGAAGATGTCCATCAGGACAGCTGACCCAGGAGTAGTGTAGGTAGTGGATTACAGGGGACTGACACTGGATGGAGAGACAAGTTAGGCAGCTATTAAATAGACCAGGAAAGGGAGAATAAAAATTGGAATTGAAGTAGAAGAAAGAGAACTGGTAAAGAGGGGGCATATAGGGGAAAAATTGTGAAGGTGACAGCAAGACTTGGTTATTGATTGGATGTGGGGACCAAAAGAGAACAAAGGCAAAGATGATTGAGATCATGTGACAGGTGTCATTGGCAGTACAGATCAGAATGACTATCAGTGATCTGTAAATTGGTAGCCTGTATTGGTGCAATCATCAGTCATGACAGAAATGATTGGTTTGTTTGACTATCTAAATTGGGGCTTTCAGTTCATCAGAGGGATGGATAAAATTCTCAGTAATTAGCGTTAGAACAAAAGAGAACACAAATACAGTTGAGTACTTTGCCAGACTCATCAAATATGATTTTGATGGGCTAAGAACTCCTAATGAGGACACAGGGATCAGCTGAGCAAACAGACGATTTGGCTTGAACAGAAATATCAACACAGGCATAATCTACTAAGTTGCTGATTAGGGATGGTCCTAGCTGGGGATGGGCTTTAGCCAAGACACATACAAAATTGTGGGAAGCCAGTGCAATAGAACCTCTGGAAATCTGAATGATCAATTATTTTTTTGTCTTATAACCTAATTTACCTGTATTAGTGTTTATCTGCAGAATTAAACACTCCCTCCTCACAGTTTCCACAGTCCTTCATTTAGATTTTTATTAAAGTATTTATCTTAATGATTTATTTATCTTGAGCACGGCTTTTTGTGAGGTATAGACCTATGAATGTATATAAAGGGATAGACTGAATATTCTTTGAGGTGGATCAGTGTTAACAAAGATTTGAAGGTAGTTATCAGGCAGGTATAATGTAGGGACCAAGAAAAGAGTCTTTGAAGTTTGGAGCCCTACTCAGCTACTTACTTCCTGTGAGACTTTGGTCTGACTTGAACTCTCTGATTCCTCATCCATTAAATAGAAATAAAAACAAGGGTTATTATAACAATTAAATAAAATGAGGCATATGCATCATATAGCACAGTACCTGGAAAAATGATTTATCAAAAAGGATAGATGTTATTGCTACTGTTGTTTATTTATTTATTCATTTTTTAATTAAGTAGGCTTGGAGAGTCTATAGACAGGTTCACATCTTGAGATGAGAAGTTTCTGTATCTGTCTGATACATTTTAAGAGCACTGCCAGCTAAAATTGTCGTATAGGGTTGCTATGAGTTGGAATTGACTTGGTGGCAACAGGTATCACCTAAAATGGTAACCCCATGTGTTGCAGAGTAGAACTGCACACAGGGTGTTCAGTGGCTGGGACCTTTTAGAAGTAGATCATTAGGCCTTTCTTCTGATAGACTTGAACTGCCAAATATTCAATTAGTAGCCCAGCGCTTTGACTGTTTGTGCCACCTGGGGAGTCACTATGAGTCCAAATCAACTTGAAGGCAATTTTTTTTTTTTTAATAAGTTAAAAGCTAAACAACTGTCACATAATCTGAACTTGCTTGGTGAGTAGTTGGGTAAGGGATTGGTAAAGTCCACACTTTGTTTTCACTTCTAGGGAAGAAGGGCACAGTGGCTTGGTTATTGCAGACTATACCACTTGCTGTCTTTTCAGTGGAAAGAGGGAGCTAGAGTTGATCATTCGGATTGAGAAAATGATGATAAAACTGTAAAACTCCTTGAAGGAGAAGGAAAAGAAAACTAGGCCATTTTCCTTATAAATATGTATATATGTACATTCATGTATATATAAATTGTTTTTTAATTTCCAAAAATTTACATCTCTAATAGATAGCATGAAAAGGTGCTTTTCAGGTTCCCTGTCTTCTTCTAGGAAACTTCTGAATGTTTGTGTATCTCCCAAACCTCTGCTGGTGATTTACCTTTTCTCTATTGCCTGGGATATCCTAACTTGACATTTATAAATATGGAAATCACTAATCTTGTAAGGTTTGAGACCCAGCTTATATTTTTCCTCCTTAGCAAAGTAATTTCCCTTCACTTCAAACAGAAATAAGATCTGGGGAATTCTGTAGCACTTTGGATCACTATTATGACATGCATTTCAACCCGCCTGGTATATATATATTTTTTATGAATCTTATTTATCTCATTATACTGTAAGGTCCTTGAGAAAAATAAATTTAATCAATTTAAGAGTATGGGAAAGGGTTTGAAGCAGGCAAATCAAAAGCACCCAAACTCAAACCCATTGCCATCAAGTTGATTCCAACTCATAGCAACCCTATAGGGCAGAGTAGAACTGCCCCATAGGGTTTCCAAGGCTGCAATCTTTATGGAAGCAGACTGCCACATCTTTCTCCAGCAGAATGGCTGGTAGGTTTGAATCACCAACCTTTTGGTTAGCAGCCAAGTGCTTAATCACTGTGCCATCATGGCTTTTTGATCAAAAGCAATGACCTCCTAAATGCCATACGGAGAAATTAGTTTGAATAGTAGCACACGTGACTACATCTCATGGCCTGTGGCTTAATGCACCAGAGATGGGCCCCTGCCCACAAAGCATGGTCTGTTACAGAAGCGTCTTGGTATAAGAGCTCTGGCTGACAGGTGTGCTGAATACTTCATGGCAACCCTGACCCTATCAGATCATCCAGAGAGAAAGAGCAGAGAGTGGCTGGACTGAAGCTGAAAGGCACAGAAAGAGGGAAGTAATCAGATAACACGGGTAAGCAGACAGCAGGCAGAAAAGGCAGTGTGAAGTAGTTAGAGGCAGGATAAAATTGTCAGCCCTTCTTACCATCTCATTTATCTTAGTAAACCCCATTAATTGAAGTTACCTGGAAATGTGGCTTATTCTTTGCATCCTGAAATAGCCTAATTAATGCAGGATTATTTTGTAGTCTTTGGTAGAATTGACTCTCTTTTTGTGCTGAATCTAAATCTACCTCCCTGTAACTTCCATATATAAATGCTTCCTGAAGTTACACAGAGCATGTACTACCCTCTGGCCAACAACAGTTCTTCTAGGATGGACAGAGTTTTCAACAGTTGAGGGCTGTTGTCTTTACAGAAAGCAAGTGAGTATCAGTGAAGACTTCACATGGTATACCTCTACCACTGCCCCTGTAAGGAATGGTAGAGTATAACTACAGGATCTAATACTTAGGAATTAGTGGAATTTCATGAAGTGGAATTTGCGTACCTTTTAGTGGTACTCTGTTTTGGGTGGCATATTTAAGGTTAGGTTTTGTTTTAATAATTAGGCATCTATAAGAGTGTATATTAGAAAAATAAATGGCATTGCGATTTCATGGTTTCATAGATTCTGTTGATCAGAATAAGTCTAAATTACATGCTTCAGTTTAAAATATGACTTAAAAATGTTAAGGAAACTGTTTTGGCGGTATGTAGATATGGCCAAAATACTGAATAATGTTTGGTAATCACTATAATTAGTATGGGAGTCCTGGTGGCACAGTGGTTAAGAGTGTGGCTGCTAACGAAAAAGTGGGCAGTTGGAATCCATGAGCCGCTCCTTGGAAACCCTCTGGACCAGCTCTACTCTGTCCTATAGGGTCGCTATAAGTTGGAATCGACTTGACGGCACACAGCAACAAGAACAACATAATTAGTATGATCCTGCTTTAAAGAAAAAATTTTCTCAGAGTAGCATGACATGATAAAGGTGAACTGAACCAAGATCGTCATCACTATTTTTGCTGTCTACATCCACTGGGTGTATTTTTAAGATGTTTTCTGTAGTTTAGGAGATGCATTGCTTTTAAAGTCAGCTTAAGTATAAACTGTTCTCTGTATTGGCACTAATAATGCAAGAAATAAACAGCATTGCTTATTGGAACCCTTTTGGAATTTTAAGACTGTATTGAGAAATAAAATTTGCATCAAACAATAGTCAATAGAAAAACAACAAAGACATGTCACATTCATCCTTTATATATCAAGAACCCAAGAAAACATGCAGACACATAAAAACATAGAAAGCCTGAAAAATTTGAATTAAAAAAGAAAAATACTTTCAGGGGTCAGAGAGAAAAATATTCTTTCACAAGATGTCTTTGAAGGTCCATTTCTATGCTGCACGCCAAATACGAAGAGAAACGTAGAAGAAAGCAGAGTTGTTAGTGGTTAGTAAATCTAAAGTGTGTATTCACTAAGAAATCATGGAAAAAGAAAGTTGTTCTTTAAAGCTGGACTGGCTGAAACCAAGTGCTTTGTCAAAAGAGCACTGAAGTCAAATGTAGAGATGAGAATATCTGATTTCATTACCATATAATTTCATTGCAGGGTGGAATTCAATATTACAGGTACGATTTTTAGACTTCATGATGTTGTAAAGGCTAGTTTATTAATAACCTTCAACCTGGTCCCTCCACATCTGGTATATTTTCTGATGAACCAGAAATACTGCTGGTTTATTTGTCTCTCTAAAGTTCCTCTTGGATTGTTTGGGTCCTCTGCTCACACACCATTAATGACTTCTCACCGAATTCCTCCTCGCATCTCAATTCTTCACATGCCATTCCTGGCACTGCTGCTGTTTGCTCCAAATCTATTTTGGTTTACTCGTTTTTATCTTAACATGCCTTGCTTTTTTTTTTTTCCCCCTATCACCTTAGTTTCTGTGTGTGTAGATTTCTTGCCTTGTATGTCCTTACTCGACATTGCTGGACTTGAGCATCCTTTAGGCCCTAGCTCATCTTCTTTCTTCTTTGCAAAGTCATTATTGTTCACTTCAGTCAGGAGTGATAACTAGGGCCTGTGAAATGCTGTAGCAGGATGCACTACTTTTATAGCATGCATTTCATGCTGCCTGTTATTGAATGTATTTGTGTAAGACTTTTATTACTCTGTGAGCTTTGAGTTTCTCAATGGCTCAGGCAATAATGCATGTCTTTGCATTGAGGTAATACTTAATACATTGCTCTACATAAGGTGCTTATAATTTTTTGTTTCCTGACGTTGGAGTGCTATTTTAAGCTGTTGTGAACCTCAGAGGATTGTGGCTACCGTCTAGCATACAGTGGGCGGATGGTGCAGCGGAGTGTTTAAAAAAGTATGGCAGGAGTACTACCACAATAAGTAGTATTCATTTTAATAGATGCCTGTTAATTTTAGTGTGATTTAGAAAAAAATATATAATAACTTCAATGATTTCTCAGATATTATTGTTTAGGATGAAATTAAAACAGACTCCTATGTTAGTCTTGAGTCTTAAATAAGTCAGAGAGTTAATGTGCAGATATAGTGGCATTACTAAGGTAGTATGTGAAGGAACTAGGTTTGTGAAATATTGCTATAATACACGGTCCTAGACTAGAAATTAAGAGAACAGAAATTACTTAGCTCTCTCACTCACTTTCTGTATGATAATAAGACATTTTACCTCTCTTTTCCCTTTTTTGTATGAGTACTCCATTAATGTATCTTCCAACTCTAAAATGTATAGGTTATTTATGTGACTTTAAATACAGCCAGACCACAACCCAGCTGGTGCATACATGAGGAAAATATCTGTTTGGTAGACTAACCTAAAATAGGCTGAGGATATAGTGAATGAAATAGAACGGAAAAAACTCACCAACAGCAGGCACAGAATATCCGTTAGCTTGGAACCCTGACAAGTAGATTTATCGTCTCATCTTACTTATTCTGTGACATTCAGTTAAATGAATGTTCCCAATCCTCCTGCCATCCTGCTCACGTTTCTAATGTGTTCCTAGTACTCTAAGGTAATCATGATCCTTTGCAATTACAAATGTCCTGTTATCAATTAATTTGCAGCTCACCAGTAACCATCTGATTATCTCTTTAACAAAGCTGCTCTATCATGGTAATTACGTTGAGAGTAATTATCATGTAATTGCACATAATTATTTGTACCTTATTAAGTGCTCACATGATTAAAATATTTCTGGTCAAATAAAAAGTACCCACGGGACTAAACTTTTTTGGAAAATAAGGAATATTGCTTCCTTGTCGTCTCTTTGGATAAAGTAGACCTGTCTAGATGACATTCCTGTAATACCCCAACCAGGGTGAAACAGTAAGGAGAGGAGAAACTTAGATTTCATTGATAGAATTTCTTGTGCATTCAATGAAGTTGAGATAATAAATTTTAACTTTCAGCATGGATGAGTGCTTTCCCTGTGGTAGCTATGACAAAAAATATTACCCCATTAAGAGCATACACTATGAATGTCATTGAGGACAATGTGTTTTTCATGTCCAACACCACCATTAGCAATTTTACATTGAACTCATTTTTTGCACAGTGCTCTTCCTCCCAGAACTTTTAATATTCACCTATTCAGTGTGTTTTAATTTTCAAGGGCTGTTAAGACCCTGAGGTTTAGAGTGTTTGTGGGGTGTGTGTGTGTAGGGGGTACTGCATGTGCAATTCTGAAAGTTTCTTTCGAATTTGTTTATTCAGACATTCATTAGAGAACAACTATATATACCAGCACTGCCCTATAGAAATACAATGTTAGCCATGTATACAATTTTGATTTTTCTAAGAGTCTATAAAAGAGTAGGACACAGGTAGAAATAATTTTAATAATGTATTTTATTTAAAGCCATACTTCAACAGGTACTCAATATAAAATTATTAATGAAATATTTTACATTTTTGTACAAAGTCTTTGAAATCCAGTGTGTATTTTACACTTGAAGCTCATCTCAGTCTAGATTAGCCACATTTTAGGTGCTCAATCGACGTATGTGGCTAATGGCTACTGAATTAGTGCAGCTGTATTCTGTGATCTTACTTGATTACATCCTGGTGGAAGAAATATAAGAATATCAGGTGGTTTCCCCTTACAATGGGGTTTCACTCTGACTCTGACATAAGTCAGTACTGACACAAATTGAATAGCTCTTTTTTTTTTTTTTTTTCCGCTAGAGCCCTGGTGGGGCAGTGGATAAATGTTCGGCTGCTAATCAGAAGGTTGGCAGTTCAAGTCCATGAGTTGCTCCTTGGAAACCCATGGGGTAGTTCTACTCTGTCCTATAGGGTGGTTAGTTTTCATTATTATTGCTTTTTATTATCAATATCTTTATGAATCTTACCTTTATTTGTCTTCGGAGGTTGCAAACATTACACATAAACTTAACAGCTTTAACATGGCGTTTCCTGCTTCTCTGGAATCCCTGGTGGCATAGTGGTTAAGTGCTACAGCTGCAGCTGCTAACCAAGAGGTGGGCAGTTTGGATCTGCCAGGCACTCCTTGGAAACTCTATGGGGTAGTTCTACTCTGTCCTCTGGGGTCACTCTGAGTCGGAATCGACTTGACAGCAGTGGGTTTGGTTTTTGGTTTTCCTGCTTCTCCAGTTATATGCAAGTTGTATAAGCCAAAAAAAAAAAAAAGGGTGGTTGTAAGTGCAGTTCATGGTGACTCGAATATACTGTAAGTTATAAGTCAGGACTGCCTGTATAAGAAATATAAAATTTATAGTTTACATTCTGATTTTATAATTTTTCTATGATTTATGTTACTTTCATAATCTGGAGAAAAGTAAATCTAACCCAATAATTTTCAATTTTTTTTTTACATAAAAAAGCTTGATGGAAAGGTAGGAATGGAACTAACATTTATAGACTAGTAGGTTATGGAAACCCTGGTGATGTAGTGGTTAAGTGCTATGGCTGCTAACCAAAGGGTCGGCAGTTCGAATCTGCTAGGTGCTCCTTGGAAACTCTATGGGGCAGTTCTAGTCGTGTCCTATAGGGTTGCTAGGAGTCAGAATCGGCTCAACGATAGTGGGTTTTAGTAGGTTATATGTGATGCTAGGTTCATTTACATATATTATTTAATTTAATTCTTATAATACCCCAGAAAATTTGTTTTTTCCCCCATTTTACAGATTATAAGTAAAAAAAAAAAAAAATTGTTTTTTTTTTTTTTTTTTGATTATAAGTAAGGCTCAGGAAATTTAACCTTATCAAAGTCATATAGCAAATAATTGAACTGGGATCCAAACTTAGCTCTCTTTGACAGCAAATCTTGGCTCATGCTTTCCAAATAAGAAATACATGTTTTGAGTCCACTTGTTCATTGTGGTTCTAGTAGGAGATTTTGAATAACCTATACTTCCATAATTATTGCATAACAATCATGATTGAAAGAAAGTTGCTGATTAGTTTGATTCTTAGGATTACTCTTGACCTTCCTTATACATTGAGTTTAGTTTCTCAATTCAGTTCCTTGAATTGGACTCTCCTGACAGCTATCTCTGGCAGCCTTATCTCAAATACAGCGTAAATTGTCTTCCTGTGGCATTTTAAACTGAAAGTTTGTTGACTGTCAGGCACAGTCGTAGAAAGCCTACCTTTGGGGATAACTCAGGGACTGACAGTGATGCCTTAGCAACCATCTGATTGTAGTTATAGAGGAAATTTACCTTGGATTGAAGAATCACGTGCCAAAGTGATTGACAGAGTCTGTAAGACAATCAAGGTCAAACCCAGAGTGAATTGAGTGCGTGGCTATGAGCATTAACAGATAAGTCATGTGTCAAATATTACCTAGCCATCTGGTTACTACTCATGATTAGGCTGAACTCTTTGTGTTCAACGTCTTATTGAGGGCAACTGCACGGGAGACTTGTTTGTTTTCAGTTTATCAGTTAAATATGCTTTCTCTTATCTGCAACACAAAATGACTCCGCTTAAGGTGAACCTGCATAATAATTGGCTGTATGACTCCAGCATGACCTTCGAAAAAGCTTTATTTGGGAGATTGTCATAACTATGTTGTAAAATATTTTCTCATCATTTTAAAGTGATTGATGCGCTATCAAAAAAAATGTATCAGCTGATGAAAATGGTGCTCATGAATTGGTACAGAATTCCTTAAACAGTAATAAGAAAACAAACTTGGCCAACCCAGCAGTTTTAGAATACCCCAAATGTTTAGACTATTAGCCATTGTGTTGACCAGATGTGTGGGTAGTGAGAGGTGATGTAGTGTCACTGATAAGTCATGCATTAAGGCACAGGTGACGTGTGAAATTCTGAAAATTCGTATTCAGCAGCATGTGTCAAACACCAGAAGTCATTTTACTATAACCATATCAGAAAATATTTGGCTTATTTTTAAGGAAATAACGAGTAACAGAGAGGTGAATTGTCCTTTGTCTTACACTTGGAATAAGACCCCAGGTCTCCTGACTACTGTTGTTAGTTGCTGCCTAGTTGATGCCAAGTCCATGTGTGCAGAGTAAAACTCCTCTGTAGCATTTTCAAGGTTGTGAGCTTTTGATGCAGATCACTAGGCCTGTCTTCCAAGGAACCTCTGGGTGGATTTGAACTGCCAACCTTTTGGCTAGTAGTTGAGCATGCAACCATTTGTACCACCCAGGGACTCCTTCCGGATACTAACCTAACGTTATTTCCCCCTATAACTTTGATGACTTTGTAAATGATGGAGTCCTAAATACGACTGGTTGGCTTATCAGTTAGTGTTTGAAAAAGCCAAAGTTGCTTTTCATTACTGATGAATTAATAACTTTCCCTGGTATTAATATACTTCTGACTACACTATTAAACAATAATTGTCCTGTTGATCAAAATTTGGTGAGTAGAGTGAGAAATAATCAGACGTAAATTCAGTTTTGGTGGCATCATAGTTATATCTCCATATGCAAAACAGAACACTACGTAAGCAAATAATATGGCCCAGTTTTCGATAGTCGTCTGTGTATCATTGCTTATTCTCCTGCAAGAATAAGCACTGAATACCTTTAGGCATTTGCAGTAACCACAGCAAATCCATTTGAACAATTGTGGGTGCTTGAGAAAACAATATAATAGAACCCGCAGGCTCTAGCAAAGTGTAATTTTATCATCAATTACGTGATGTTCACCATATTAACGCTGAATGCTCCAGCATATTTTGGATACCACTGCCAGACCCCGAATTCTCTGTAAGTACACTAGGTGGTGCCTGTTTCAGGATGCAGCCAGTGATACCTCTTTTTGAGTGGTAGAGCAGTTGTCAATCCTGCTTTATTTACCTAGGTAAGTTATCAATCTGTCTGTCGGTCTGTTTTTCTCTCTCTTTCTATTGGTTGTTGTAAGCTATTAAAAAGTGAGACTCTAAATAAATTCACAGTAACACTGATTAGAGATGAAATAAGGTTGTTGATTATCTTTAGTAAGATTTGTAGATATAGCATTAGTTGTATCACTAAATAAAAAAAAATTTTTATTAGGAGATCGTAAATTATGTAATTTCATCTTTTCCTTCATAAGAAGTCAATATATAATATTTAATACATCTAGAACCAGCTGAACTAATGTTTAAAATTATGGTGTGAGCTGCCAAAAAAGTTACTGAATATGCAGCTCATTGTATACATTATGAGTTATTTGAGATTGTGTTTAAAATTATGGGGTGACTAGCCAAAAGACTAATGAAATGTGCAAAGACCTGAAGATAGAAAATCAAAAGGGAAGAATACACTTGGCATTTCTCAAGCTGAAAGAACTGAAGAAAAAATTCAAACCTCGAGCTGCAATTTTGAAGGATTCTATGGGGAAAAAAATTAAACGATGCAGGAAGCATCAAAAGAAGATGCAAAGAATACACAGGGTCACTGTACCAAAAAGAACTGATAGACATTTAGACATTTTAGGAGATAGTGTATGATCAAGAACTGATGATACTGAAGGAAGAGGCGCAAGCTGTACTGAAGGCATTCGTGAAAAACAAGGCTCCAGGAATTGATGGAATACCAACTGGGATATTTCAAAAATGGATGCAGCATTGGAAGTGCTCACTCGTCTATGCCAAGAAATTTGGAGGACAGCTACCTGGCCAACTGACTGGAAGAGATCCATATTTATGCCTATCCCCAACAAAGATGATCCAACTGAATGCAGAAATTATTGAACAATATCATTAATATCACACACAAGCAGAATTTTGCTGAAGATCATCTAAAAGTGGCTGCAACAGTATATCGACAGGGAACTGCCAGAAATTCAGGCCAGATTCAGAAGAGGATGTGGAGCCAGAGATATCTTTGCTGATGTCAGGTGGATCTTGGTTGAAAGGAGAGGATACGAGAAAGATGTTTACCTGTGTTTTATTGACTATGCAAAGGCATTCACATGTGTGGATCGTAACAAATTATGGATAACATTGCGAAGAATGAAAATTCCAGAACACTTAACTCTGCTTAGGAGGAACTTGTACTTAGACCAAGATATAGTCGTTCGAACAGAACAAGGGGATACTGTGTGGTTTAAAATCAGAAAAGGTGTATGTCAGGGTTGTATCCTTTCACCTTACTTATTCAACCTGTATGCTGAGCAAATCATCCAAGAAGCTGGACTATATGAAGAAGAATGGGGCATCAGGATTGGAGGAGGACTCATTAACAACCCGTATTATGCAGATAATACAACCTTGCTTGCTGAAAGTGAAGAGAACTTGAAGCACTTACTGATGAAGATCAAAGACCACAGCCTTTGGTATGGATTACACCTCAACATAAGGAAAACAAAAATCCTCACAGCTGGACCAATGAGCAACATCATGATAAATGGAGAAAAGATTGAAGTTGTCAAGGATGTTGTTTTACTTGGATCTGTAATCAATTCCTGTGGAAGCAGCAGTCAAGAAATCAAAGGATGCATTGCATTGGGCAGATCTGCTGGTAAAGACTTCTTTAAAGTGTTAAAAAGCAAAGATGTCAATTAAAGGACTAAGATGTGCCTCACCGAAGCCATAGTGTTTTCAGTCGCTTCATATGCATGTGAGAACTGGACAATGAATAGGAAAGACCAAAGAAGAGTTGATGCCTTTGAATTATGGTATTGAGGAAGAATATTGAATATACTATGGATTGCCAGAAGATAGAACAAATCTCTCTTGGAAGAAGTACAGCTAGAATGCTCCTTAGAAGCAAGAATTGTGAAACCATCCCACATACTTTGGACCTGTTATCAGAAGGGACCAATCTCTGTAGAAGGACACTATGCTTGGTGCAGTAGATGGTGAGCGAAAAAGAGTTAAGACCCTCAACAAGATGAATTGACACAGTGGCTGCAACAATGGGCTCAAGCATAACAACAGTTGCGAGGATGGTGCAGGACCAGGCAGTGTTTCGGGCATGGGGTTGCTATGAGTCGGAACTGACTCAAGGGCATCTAACAACAACAACAACAGCAATAACCAAAAAGCCATTGAATATGTAACTCATTGTAACATTGTTAGAATCAAGTACTTTTTCCTTTGATTCAATTATTGGTGATATGTGAGCTATTTTCCAAGCAAAACTTCGCCATAAATTTGTTTTTGCCTTGGTCAAGAACTGGCACTTTTGAGATAAAGCCACCAACCCAGCATGTGTATTTTTTTTCCCCTGAATGATTTTGTTCAACTTAAAATGACTGTTCCTAACAGCAGGTGCTCACTTTTTTGTTTTGAATTATATTGAACATGCTTTTGGTGTTCACACATACTGAAAAATCAACTATAAAAGTGCTGGATAAAGAATGACACGTACACATGGAAGGAAGAGAAAATTTTAGCTCTAATTCATCTCTTCTCTAAAGAAGATTTTTCAATACATTCAAGAGCTCATACCATACGTTTAATCTTCCATGACATCCTGCTATCCACCTTCAAAACATACCCAGAGACAAGAACCAGTCTTGACATCTGACTGGTTCCCTCATTACCAGTAAAAGAAAATCTTTAACACCTGCTCGTTTTATATCTGTATGACAGTCATGATTTTACCATATGAAACCCTGGTGGTGTAGTGGTTAAGTGCTACAGCTGCTAACCTAAAGGTCGGCAGTTCAAATCCTCCAGGCACTCCTTGGAAACTGTATGGGGCAGTTCCACCCTGTCCTATAGGGTCACTATGAGTCGGAATTGACTCAGTGGCAATGGGTTTTGGTTTTATATGTATATGTGTGTGTGTATGTGTGTGTGTGTGTATATATATATATGTTTTGGAAATCTCCCCAGCATAATCTTTGATTTACTTTGCATTAACCCAAATATAGAATGTAGTTCCTATTCCCTTTCAAGTAATCTACTTTCACACACAAAAATAAAGTATTGTAAGCAATGTAGCTTCTATATTAAAGATACATTAAGAGTGACAAAGCAGGAGAAAGGTACTAGCACACTCCTTGGTAAATAAGTTAAACACCCTTATTAGTAATTGTTTATCCTCCCTGTTTCTGTTGGGTTGTTTTGCCCCGATATCTCTCTAATCACCTGACTACCCATGCAGTGCCCCACTATGCTGGTCCCTCTCTTCCAAGCTCCTCCACCCATAATTGTTTTAAATTCTTCTCCAGTATTTATATTGAACAATTCACATCTTTTAAGCTTTGACCCCTAACCTGCGTATATAAATGGATCCTAACTTGGAGACTGGGTGAGACCATCTCTTTAGCAAAATTCAGCCTTTTAGTGAGTAAAAAATTAGTGAGTACTCAGAGTTATATAGGGCAATAGTCTAGATTTTCTTTGAATTACACCTGTGGCTACTTCCTCTCTGAGTGGCTTTCTGATCTTTCTCTTCTACTTTCTAACTTTTTGTCAAAAAGACTATTGGCTTTCCAATACTAAAAAAAAAAAAAAAAAGGTCAAGTATTTGGTGGTGGTGGTGGTAGGTGTGGTGTATGTGCTTCTCCCCATGTGATACACGCATATGACAGCATTTTAATACTTACCAAAAAACCCAAAATCCATTGCCATTGAGTTGATTCTGACTCATAGTGACCCTATAGGACAGAGTAGAACTGCCCCATAGGGTTTCCAAGGAGCACCTGGTGGATTCAAACTGCCAGCCTTTGGGTTAGCAGCCATAGCTCTTAACCACAATACCACCTGGGTTTCTTTTAATGCTTACAGCTTCATCATTAAGATTACAGGCTGCTGAAATCAAGCACTATATAATATCCTTGCTTCAATTTCCTCATTTTTCTCTCATTCCATTCAGTCAGTCTTAGCCAAGAACACCCAAGCCTCGTCAGATTTTAGCCTTTGTGGGTGACATAGTCTCTGTCAGTGGAACAGAAAACCAGACAGAGACTGTAAAAGAATGCTGTATTTTCCAATAAAACTTTATTTACAAAACAGACAGTCGGTCTTAGTTAGCTGACCCCTGGTTTAGACTAATTTGGATATACCCCTTAGTCACCTCTAAAGTTTGAGAGGAAAAAAGTGAACTCCCAAACAAAACCAGTAGTCTTCCTTCAGGTAGGGAGAGGATAATGACCATCGCATGGGCAAACAACTGTGTGCTCTTCTTGCTAAAAATGGAGACATATAAAAAGCATTTTAAAAAGAAGTTAATAAACCCGTGGTTCAGCTCTGAGAACTTGAATGTGATAGTTTCCTATCCCATTTAGTGCAGTTGGAGGTGAATGCTCAAGGAGGTTGTTACCCAGTTTCCCTCCCTTTAATTTTTCTTCCCAGAATATGTATATACTTTTATAATCAACTCTAAATTTCTCATTAAATCAAAAGTCAGAATAGGGCGAGATTACTCCAGTTACTCTAGCTCCATTGGTGCTTCTGCTTAATGTGTCAGAAAACATGTCATAAAACAAAGAGTACAAATGGCTAAGATAAAAACAAGTTTAAGATTATTACTGAAATCACTTAATAGAGAACAGAAGACAGTATACATATTAAGAAATATTGAACATTCTCTTTATACTTTTCTGAGCATCATCTCTTTTATTCATTATGCTGTGCAATACTATGAGCATTATAATAAAAATGTCCAATTTTTCAGGAATTTTTCTTACAAAAGTAAAGTTAGAGTTTTATTGTTATATAATAATAATTTAGAAATAATTGTTATTGTGGTGTGTCATGTAAGAAAAAATATGGGAGGAAAATAAGCTTTTTAAGTATTAGTTACCTACACAGGAAAAGAAGTAACCATAGTCTTTGTATGTTTAGTACATTTGTGGATATAGAATGTAAGTTAAGCCCTCCACTGGCCAATGTCACTCTGGGGTTCATGTGACTTTGTCAAACCGGTAGGAAGCTGCCTTTAGAAAGAAAAGTGATAGTTTCTCAGTATTTCAAGACAATACTTTTTGTCACATTTAATTATCTAGTTTGGCTTAAAGCAGCCTGGAGCTACTTCTGAATTTATTTCTGAAGATAATATGATAATCTTGGAGACGTGCTTAAATTGGTAGGAAATAAAAGAAGCCAACTTTGGCAATGAATTGTCAGCAAGGATTATGGCATCACTTGTTACATTGCTAAGTAAGTACTCATATATATTTGTTTGATCTCTTTTTGAGGATAAACCTCAACTGAAAATCTAGAGAGGGTGTGGGGATAAGGAAGCTCCCACAGGCCCTGTAATAAGTATTGTTTGTGTTTGACCAAATTTTATACAGAGATATATCATCTATAAGTTATGCCCTGCCAAGATAAGAGGCTGGCATTGACAGCTGTTTCTTATTTTTCAGGCACCTGGCTTTTATGCTTTACCTTGAAAAGTAGTAGTCTGAGGTATGTGTGTGGAGGTCTGATGGTAAAAAAAAAAAAAAAAAAAAATTTTTTTTTTTAGAGCAAAATTGGTACCACGTGTTTTTTGATATGGCCAACTTGATATTCTTGCTCTCTTGTGAATTCTGCCATCAATCTTGGGTTTTATGATGGACTTTAAATTCTCTCATTCACAGGATATGCCAAGAAACTTTTATTTGTTCATTGGCTGATAGATTCCTGTATTAGTTACCTAGGGCTGCCATAACAAAGTGCCATAAGATGGGTGGCTTATAAGAACAGAAATTTATTGTCACACAGTTCTGGAGGCTAGAAGTCCCAAATGAGGGTATCGCCCATGTTGTTTTTTTTTTTTGAGGACTTTAGGGTGAATCTGTTCCATGCCTTTATTCTAGCTTCCTGTAACAGTCACTGATCCTTGACGTTTCTTGACTTGTAGAGACATCTCCCTCAGTCGTCACATGGCTGTCTTTATCTGTCTTTGTGAATCTTCTCCTCTTTTATAAGGACATCACTCATATAGGATTAGGACCCACCAGCTTAACAGATAAGTTCTTCAAAGACCCTGTTTCCAAACCAGCTCACATTCACAAGTACCAGTGGTTAGGCTTCAGCATATATTTTTGGGGGACACAATTCAGTCCATACCAGGTTCTTTAGTCGTTTGTCCATCTACTTTCATTTCTTCAATACAGAGAGTATTTTTTGAGCATCTACTACAGTGCTTGTCACTAGATCTCTGATTTCTTTACACTACTTTTGTTGATTTCATTCATTCATCATTCAACAAATACTAGTGCTTACCATGTGTCAGGCAAAAGGGATACAGACAAGGGAAGTCCTTCCTGTGAGGCTTGTGGCATAGTTGACTGGTGTCTTAACTGTACTGCCCCCATTTTCTCTGTTCTCCGAGCAGTGATCCACTTCTGACCGGTGAGAGATATCTAGACCTTGGCCTCTTCCATGAGTGAATTGAAGCACAAGCTTTCCTGAATTCATAGCAACTTTTAAAGAACGCTCACAATTTAACATCACTTCCCTAGTTCTCCCCTCTCAAACTGGCCCCCAGCACTCTACTGCTCTCTGTAGATTTACAGAGATACTCTCTTTATCTGGATTCATCCTATGTATGTGGTGGAATGTATGTGCATTTTTTAGATGCAAACTTCCATCATTTCCTTTTCATCTCTTCTTGGTTGGCTGGCTTAAAAACATGATTTATTAATTTTTTTTTTTTTGTGAAAGAGTAGGAGAGAATATACTTGAATTATTCTACATTTAACGTTTATTGAGCGCATACCACGTGCCAGGTTCTGTGCCTTAATACACTGCCTTTCTGGTGGCCCTCAAAATAACCCTATGGGGTTGGAGTTACTTCCTTTGTTTGATGAATGAGAAGACTGAGACTCAAAGGTTTTGTCTATTTCCTATGTTGACACATCTCATCAGTGGTCAGATGTGAATTTGAATTCAAGGTTTTCTGGCATAAATTCCCTGTTCTTTTTTACTCTATTCTAGATAAAGTGTCAGTCTTGTGAAAAGATGATAGTTGATAGGCACGTAGTTTTTAAAATAGAGAATTTTCAGTACTGCATGAATTCTCTTGAGGGAACAATGTGGCAGACATTTCAGTTTCACCACATGGGGTTCTTGGTTAGTGACAAATTCATACTGAACCATAAATCTGTAATACTGTCATACAAGGAAGGAGATGTATTTATCTTCCTAATAACGCTCTTTTTAGCTTTGGAAAATTTTAAGTTTTCCCTGTTAACTTGGTCGCTGTCAATTTTATTATCATTTGAAAAACGTACCTTCTCACATCATCACAGCAAAAAAGAATAGCTCTTCTTGATGAGATGTCTTAAATATTTGAAGAGAATAACTCACAGGACTCAAACTCATGTCAGTGCTCGACTATACAAAAGTCTTTGCATCATGATGATTTGACTAACTCCACAATAATTTTACTTACAATTATGAAATCATAGAGGGATATACCACATTAGAGCCATGAAATTCTTGTCCTACTCGAGTCCCTGGAAAATTTTCATTTCCAAGTATCCAAATTTATAAATAACTTTAGCTCTCTGAATTGGCGTGGAATCAGTCAAGAAGAAGAAGAGTACAGTCAGAGAAATAAAGTACTCTTCCTCCTCTTTCCACCCCCCTCCCCTACTCATCAGGGGCTTGCATAGAATATACTTGAGACTTAATTTGCTTTATTTTGAGTTTCATTTTCAAAGCTATTTCTTTTTCAGGCAGCCCATTATACTTTATTTGAAAACCAGCTCTTATCACTTTAGTCATTATTGTCACAGATCCCAAGTTCTTAAATTATGCTGATCACAAAAGATACTGGTTTTATACTCTCATCTCATTCAGTGCCTGTCCCAATATGCCAGCTGAGGGCCACACTGGTGACATTCAGCACAGATGACAGCTTTTGTTCTGAGCAAGCACACAAAGAAAATTACTGGGTAAGCTGAATCACCATTTCACTCTGGCACGAAAGAAATGTCTCTCTGGGTCTTGCAGCCCACGGGTGAGAGATGTCAAGATACCTACAGCAAAAACAGAAGCAGTGTCATTAGCTCATAGCCTCTAGCTGGTGGTGGTTTCCCCTCGCTTGGCATTATTAATCCAGACCTCCTAAAGGCCAAGGTGTGGACAGTCTGCGGTTTGCTGAAATACATCTTGACCTGTGGTTTCCTCAAGATGCAGCTTAAACTAACCTCCTAAATGAAGAATTCAATGGCCCTACCCTGTACTTCTTTCATTCCAACTTTTCCATGTCCATAGCAGTATTTTGACTTTTCTTGAGTGTGCTTTTAATAACTGTGTGGACTGTTCCATAGACTGTGAGCTTTTCTACTGCTGACACCCACCTTCTGATCCCCCATCCCTGCCATATTATTTATAAATATTTTTAATGAATAAAGAGTTTTGAAATTATTGTTTTTTACATAGTGTATCGGAAGGAGCCATCTGGATCTTGGTTCTGATTTCATGACATGTTAATCATAAATTAATACTTATATTCAATATGTATTGAGTGCCTACTAGGTGTCAGACTGTTTGAGGTGCTGGCAATGTAGCAGTGATCAAAACATAAATATAGACAGTGACATAGACAGTGATCAAAGTCAAGATATAGATAAGAGATTCCACTATCCTGGTTTTGTATGCTATTGGGGAGACAGACAATAAATAGCATAGTGTGAGTTATGGTTTAGATTGTGTTCCCTCAAAAGATACGTTATGTCCTAACTCTCAGTATCTGTAAATGTAACCTTGTTTTGGAAATAGGGTGTTTGAACATGTTTCAGTTAAGTTAATCTCATACTGCACTAGGGTGGGCCTGTCTTAGTCATCTAGTGCTGCTATAACAGAAATAGCACAAGTGGATGGCTTTAACAAAGAGGAATTTATTCTCTCACAGTTCAGTAGGCTATAATTCCAAATTGAGGGCATCAGCTCCAGGGAAAGGCAAAAGGCTTTCTGTTTCTGTTGGCTGTGGAGGAAGGTCCTTTTCATCAGTCTTCCCCTGGACTAGGAGCTTCTTCTCACAGGAGCCCCAGGTCCAAAGGGTACATTCTGCTCCCCTCCTTTCTTGGTAGTATGAGGCCCCCCAACTCTCTGCTTGCTTCCCTTTCTTTTTATCTCTTGTAAGACAAAAGGCTGTGCAGGCCACACCCCAGGGAAACTTCCCTTACATTGGATCAGAGATGTGACCTGAGCAAGGGTGTTACATCCCACCCTAATCCTCTTTAACCACAGGCAGAGATCATGATTTATAACACGTAGGAAAACCACAAAATGGAAGACAACCACACAATACTGGGAATCATGGCCTAACCAAGTTGACACATATTTTGGGGAGACACAGTTCAATCCATGACAGGGCCCTAATCCTATGTGACTGGTGTCCGTATAAAAGAGAAGAGACACAGAGACAGAGGCAAGACGGCCATCTGAGACATGTCTACACACTAATGAATGTCTGGGGGCTATTGAAAACTGAAAGAGACAAGAAAAGATAGGATCTTCCCCTAGAGCTTTCAGAGAACATAGCCCTGCCAGCAACCTGAATCTGGACTAATAGCCTCCAGAACTGTTAGCCAATAAATTTCTACTGTTTAAAGCTACCTACTTTGTTACAGCATCCCTAGGAAACTAATACAATACTTAAACAATCAAGACAAGCATCAAATAAATGGAATGCAAAGAACTAGAGAACATGGGAGTTGTTACTTTAGATTAAGCACTCAATTTAGCCAAGATCTGAAGGGACCAGATATTAAAGTTGGGGCAAGGGCACCTGATGGCAGAGGTAACAGCTCATGCAGAGAATATGAGGCGGAGATGAACTTGTCATCTTCCAGGAACACAAAGGAGGGCAATGTGACCAGCGTGCTGGGTGAGGGTGAGAGATCAGCAGGAATAGGGTCCCTAAGGTGTGATGGGATGGCATTGGAGGCTTTACGCTGCCTAATGTCAGGATTTAATTTGTTTTAAAAATATTACTTATGTAGTATGTGGAGAATGGATTTTAGAGGGGACAGAGGTAGTAGGGATCCTAGATAGGAAGTTACTGTGCTTGTTCAAGCAAGAGGTAGTTCATTGGTACAGATGGTGGTAGCTGAGATGGAGAAGGGTGGCTAGATTTGGGATCCATTTGAGGTGAGTTCAAGATTTATGGATTGTTTTGGGGGATTTAAATAAAGAGAGGAATCAGTCTTTGTAAACTTTGGCAAGTCACTTAAATGTTTCCAGCGACAAACCCCTCAAAAATCAGGATTATAGACACATCAGTGGTTCTCAGCTGGGGTTGATTTTTATCTCCCTTCCCCACCCTGGGAACATTTGGCAATACCTGGAAACATTTTTAGTTGCCACAACTGTGTGTCATGGTTGAAGATGGTGGTTCTAATTGATAGAGATGAGAGATGATGTTAAACATCCTACAATGTGCAGAACAGTACCCCACAACAAAGGATTTTCTGGCTTCAAATGTCAGTAATGCTAAAGTAAAAAAAAAAAAAAAAAAAAAAAAAACTTGAGATAAATTGGAGGTTTCAGTCCACTCAGATATGCCTCAGAAGAAAGGCCTGGTGATCTACTTATGAAAAATCAGCTGTTGGAAACCTTGTACAGTTTTACTCTGACACACATGGGGTCACCATAGGTCAGAATCAACTTGACTGCAACTGGTTTACTGGTTTTACTTTGGGCAATAGCCTGATCATCCTTCAGCAGAGAAGCAGAGGAAAAATGAATTTTTTTTTTTTAAAAAAGTTCTATTGTGGTAAAATATATATAGCAAAAAGCTTGCCATTTCGATGATTTTTAAGTATACAAGCCGATGACATTAATTATTCTCTTTATGTTGTGCTACCGTCACCACTATCCATTTCTAAAAGTTTTACATCATCCTAAACTCAGTGCCCGTTCAGCAATATCATCCATTCCCTCTTCCCCCTGGTAACCACTAATAAACTTTTGTCTCTATGCATTTGCTTAATCTAGGTATTTCATATCTGTGGGATGACACAATATTTGTCCTTTTATATCTGAATTATTTCACTCAGCATAATGTTTTCAAGTTCATTCATGTCTTAGCATGTATCAGAATTTCATTTCTTTTTATGACCTAATAATATTCTATTGTATGTATATGTTACATTTTGTTTATCCATTTATCTGTTGGTGAACACTTGGACTGTTTCCACCTGATAGTGCATGTATCTGTTTGCATTCCTATTTTGATGTCTTTGGGTATAAGCCTAGGAGAGGAATTGCTAGGTCATGTGGTTACTGTATGTTTAGTTTTTTGAGGACCTTACCAAACTGCTTTCCATAGTGGCTGTACCATTTACATTCCCAGTAGCAAGGAATGAGGGTTCTAATTTCTCCACACCCCCTCCAAAACTTATTAATTTCCATTATTTTGATAATAGCCAGCCTACTGGGTGTGAAGTAGTATCTCATTTTGGTTTTGATTTGTATTTCCCTAATGACTAATGATGAGCATCTTTTCGTGTGCTTATTGACCATTCGTATATTTTCTTCAGAGAAATGCCTATTTAAGTCCTTTACCCACTTTTTAATTGGGTTGTTTGTCTTTTTGTTATTGTGTTGTAGGAGTTTCTCATATATATTTTGGATTTTAATCCTTTATTACATATATGGTTCCCAAATATTTTCTCCCGTGCTTTAGGTTGTCTCTTCACTTTCTTGGTAATGTAGTTTGATAGGTAATAATTTTTCATTTGGATTAAACCCAGTTAGAAATAAAACATTTGGTTGTAATATTTCTTTTGATTCCACTACAGCCACTCCCTAGAGTTCCTAGGTGGTACAAGTGATTACCATCCTTGGCTGCTAACCAAAATGGTGGTTATTCAAATCCACCTGGAGATACTCGGGAGAAAGCCCTGGTGACCTACTTCCAAAAAGTCAGCCATTGAAAACCTTATGGAGCATGTTTCTACTCTGATGCACATGGGGTCACCATGAGTCAGAATCAACTCAGTGACAACTGTTTTTTCTTTTCTTGGTTCACAGTCACTCCTTATCCCCTTAGCCATTTTGACCTATGGTCACCAAAATTTTAAATTGTGTTGCATAAAGACTGATTATAAAATTCATTGGAAATAAGTTTTGAAGTAAACGTATATTTTTAAGAGAAAGCGGGTGAGTGAGAATAGGTGACTTCAGAGGAATTGTGCCACTTTACCTCCCCCCTAAAAAGTGCCAAGGGAACTAATTAAAGAAGCTGGAGGGAGAGAGCAGAGACATAAGAAGAGCAACCAAGTCTCCATTCCTTCAGTATCCAGCACGGAGCACCCACCGCACACTATAGACTGCACCAGGATCTTGTTAGTAATCTCCCACAGGAAAGGGCTTCTGCCCTCCAGAATGTTATGCTTAGAATGAGGGTACCAACTAAGCCTTACCTGAAATTAGCTTCAAAAATATGCTGTACAATGAAAGAGAGGTTGGGGAAAAAAAAAAAAAAAAGGCAGAAAACTGACTCAATGATTCTTAATTGGGTACAAGATAATATTGGTAGAAGTTTAAAATATTTAACCAGCAGTAAATATTCAAGGCAGTCATTTGAAGTAATCAATGGCTAGGTGAATGCATACATTAGCTGGCAGAAAAATCACTTAATCAACAGTTCAGATGAACAAGAGGAGAATTCAAAATGCAGAATTGAAAATATAGAGAATTAGCGAAGATGCTAATTATATCCAGGTACTTTCTTCGTCCAGTCATTGACTATTTAAACACTTGTCAAAGTTTTGCTAAAAATAACCAGTAGTCAAAAGATTCATTTTTTCCCCCAGAAGATCTGCTTACCTAGACTGAATGATTGATGTTCAGATCAAGCAGGCAGTTGGTTAGTACCCAAGAATGAAGTGGGAGATGACCCCAGAATTTAAAGCCTTGAGAATCCCTCAGCTGGCATATGCTGCTTGACAGAAAAGGAGAATTTTCTTTTTAGTCTTTACCACTTGAAAGTACCAGATTCTTTTCTCTGTGCTCAGCCATCAAATGACAAAATCTATCCGTTAACCACATTTGTGATAATAAGCTGAAACTGACATCACTTTCCGTTTCAAAATCAGTTTGCCTGATTTTCGTTCATTAAAAATATTCTTGGTTATCTTCCTTTCCTAATCCTTCTCAAAATTCCCTACACCCTCTGCTATACATAAAATAAAATATTTTAAAGTGGTTTAAGTCTTACAGAGTGAATATTTTCAGTATCTTCCACTAGAAGAGCAAATCTCATAAGTCAACTAATAGAGCCACTTATTAGAACCAGACATTCCTACAGAAATTTTTCTTTTGCTTTTGAAAGATATTTGACTTTTTTCCTTCTAAGAGCAGTTTCTGTTTCTTCCTCTAGCTTCAGAAGCCATTAAGCAGGTCACCATTTTGAAGGATACACGTCGATCTTGAGACATTTTCTGATTTGAGAAAAACAGTGAACTTTCTAGACCCCTGCCTTCAAGGCTCCTAGTTCATATTTAAAGTAGCAGGATAATCAGGTTAACATGTTGTTGCTTATGCTTCCCCTGGGAAAATCAGGGGTATGGGAGTTAGAAGCAGGGCTTCGAACTGGTTCCAACCCTGCCGAAATTTGCATTTCTAACAAGCTTTCAGACAATGTTAATGCTGCTGGTTAGGGACCAATTCTGAGAACCACTAGTACAGCAGTGGTTCTTGAAATTTATTACACAAAAGAATCAGCTTCTGGAGAGAGGTGGAGCCAAGATGGCAGAATAGACAGACGCTTCCGTCGAGCCCTCATTACAACAAAGATCTGAAAAAACAAGTGAAACAAGTATATTTGTGACAAGCTGGGAGCCCTGAGCATCAAAGGCAAGCTTGATGAACTGAGCGGCAGGGGAAGGAAGAGACCATTCAGAAGTGGAGCAGAGTTACCAGACCTGAATTGCGGGGAGCCCTCAGGCACCATTCCTGGAGCGGAGGCAACATCAGTGGTGGGCTGGTCCTAGCGTTTGGCCACAGTTTCCTCAGGGAGAAGCAGCCAGCCACACAGCCTACTCACACCTCCGGAACCTGAGGAGAAGGGCGCTCTTGGCAAAAGCTAAGTACTTGAGGATATTTTACTGTGCCCCCCGACCCCCACCCCCAAGCTGGCTTCAGCGGCTGAATCCCTGGGCCTGAGATAGACTCTGGTGAGCACGTGGATCTGTCTTCCCGGCTTGGGGAAGGAAAAAATTTCCAAATGGGCGGAAAAGATAATTTGCTAACTCCATTAACTGGGGGAGCTCAGGACAGAAGCGGCTTCTGACCAGGCATAAACAGTCCATGGACCTTGAGCACCTTTCCCTTCTGCATGGACCTGTGTGGGCCTATTTCAGGAGAATAGGCCTTTGATGGCAAACTCCAACCATTTCAGCGGTGTGGTGGAGAGGTGGATGTTTGACGTTCGAGATTGCTTTGCCTAGTAAACAAGGTCCTCACCTACCCACAACAGGGACCTAAGGACTGGTCGCTCCACTTGGGTTGCCCAGCCACCCACGACAGGGGTCCAGGGATAAGTGGTACCTCCCAGTCCTTGCAACGAAAACGTTGGGTGCCCATGGTCCCTCTGCAGAGCGTACCCACTAGCATGCTGTAGGGAACAGAGACATGTTTTCCTCAGAGACACTTGGGGGTCGGTTCTCAGCCCCCTGCCATGTTCAGAGCGTGACCCCCTGCTGCAATCAGATACGGGTATATGCGCCATTCACCCCTGCCCCTCTAAGACTATAGGACAGAGCCTGTACCACACACTTGATAGCAGCTACCTGGAAACCTGAGCTGAATTCATACAAGAAAACTGAATGGACTCCTAGACTGATATACCTGATAACACCTCTAGCCAGCTGGGGACAGGACACCAGAGCTCCAAAGGCGAAAATAATCAAGCTAGCTCACTCAAGCAACCCATAGGGGTATACCAAAACAAAACAAAGCAAGCAGCTATGACACAGTAAGCAAGCATAAACTAATACAATAACTTACAGATGCCTTGGAGACAACAGTCAATATCAAATCACATAAAGAAACAGGCCATGATCACCTCAACAGGCTCTCAGAATAAAGAATCCAGGGATCTTTTAAATGAAAGTGCATTCCTGGAATTACCAGATGCAGAATACAAAAGTTTAATATACAGAACCCTTCAAGACATCAGGAAGGAAATAAGGCAATATGCAGAACAAGCCAAGGAACACACAGATAAAGCAACTGAAGAACCCAGAAAGATTATTCAGGAACGTAATGAAAAGTTTAATAAGCTAGAAAAATCCATAGACAGACAGCAATCAGAAATTCAGAAGATTAACAATAAAATTACAGAATTAGATGACTCAATAGAAAGTCAGAGGAGCAGAATTGAGCAAGTAGAAGCTAGAATTTCTAAACTCGAAGATGAATCACTTGGCACTAATATATTTGAAGAAAAATCAGATAAAAGAATTAAAAAAAATGAAGAAACCTTAAGAATCATGTGGGACTCGATCAAGAGAAATAACCAAAGAGTGACTGGAGTACCAGAACAGGGAGGGATAACAGAAAATACAGAGAAAATTGTTGAGGGTTTGTTGGCAGAAAACTTCCCTGATATTGTGAAAGATGAGAAGATATCTATCCAAGATGCTCATCAAACTCCACATAAGGTAGATCTTAAAAGAAAGTCACCAAGACATATTATAATCAAGCTTGCCAAAACCAAAGATAAAGAGACAATTATAAGAGCAGCGAGGGATAAAAGAAAAGTCACCTACAAGGGAGAGCCAATAAGAATAAGCTCGGACTAGTCGGCAGAAACCATGCAGGCAAGAAGGAAGTGGGATGACATGTTTAAAAAATTGAAGGAAAAAAATTGCCTGCCAAGAATCATATATCCATCAAAACTGTCTCTTAAATATGAAAGTGAATTTAAGATATTTCCAGATAAACACAAGCTGAGGGAATTCGTAAAAACCAAGCCAAAACTACCAGAAATACTAAAGGGAGTTCTTTGGTTAGAAAATCAATAATATCGGGTTTTGACCCAAGGCTAGAACACCGGGCAGAACAACCAGAAATGAACCCAGATAGGGAAATCCAAAAAAAAAAAAAGCCCAACACAGGGTAACGGCTATGTTATTATATAAAAGAAGACAACATTAAAATAATAAAGAGGGACTAAGAAATGTAATCATACACCTTCCATATGGAGAGGAAGATACGGCAATACAAAGAAATAAAAGTTTTAAATTTAGAAAAATAGGGGTAAATAATAAGGTAACCACAAAGAAGACAAACTATCCTACTCATCAAAATAAAATACAAGGGAAAAATACAGAATCAGCAGAAGCAAAATCAACAACAAATATGAGGAAAGGACAATATGCAAAGAAAATCTACTCAGCACATAAAATCAAGTGGGAAAAAGAAGCTGTCAACACAAAAAAAGACATCAAAATGATAGCACTAAATTCATACCTATCCATAATTACCCTGAATGTAAATGGACTCAATGCACCAATAAAAAGACAGAAAGTGGCAGAATGGATTAAAAAACAAGTTCCGTCTATACGCTGCCTACAAGAGACACACCTTAGACTTAGAGACACAAACAAACTAAAACTCAAAGGATGGAAAAAAATATATCAAGCAAACAACAATCAAAAAAGAGCAGGAGTGGCAATATTAATTTCTGACAAAATAGACTTTAAAGTTAAATCCATCAGAAAGGATAAGGAAGGACACTATATAATGACTAAAGGAGCAGTACACCAAGAAGATATAACCATATTAAATATTTATGCACCCAATGACAGGGCTGTGAGATACATAAAACAAACTCTATCCGCATTGAAAAGTGAGATAGATAGCTCCACACAATAGTAGGAGACTTCAGTGCACCACTTTCGGTGAAGGACAGGACATCCAGGAAGAAGCTCAATAAAGACACAGAAGATCTAAATGCCACAATCAACCAACTTGATCTCGTAGACATATACAGAACACTCCACCCCACAGCAACCAACTATACTTTCTTTTCTAGTGCACATGGAACATTCTCTAGAATAGACCACATATTAGGTCATAAAGCAAGTCTTGCAGAATCCAAAACATTGAAATATTAGAAAGCATCTTCTCTGACCATAAGGCCATAAAAGTGGAAATCAATAACAGGAAAAGGAGGGAAAAGAAATCAAACACTTGGAAACTGAACAATACCCTGCTCAAAAAAGACTGGATTATAGAAGACATTAAGGATAAAATAAAGAAATTCATAAAATCCAATGAGAACGAAAACACTTGCTATCAGAACCTTTGGGACACAGCAAAAGCAGTGCTCAGAGGCCAATTTATATCAATAAATGCACACATCCAAAAAGAAGAAAGGGCCAAAATCAAAGAACGATCCCTACACCTTGAACAAATAGAAAGAGAGCAACAAAAGAAACCCACAGGCACCAGAAGAAAACAAATAGTAAAAATTAGAGCTGAACTAAATGAAATAGAAAACAGAAAAACAATTGAAAGAATTAACAAGACCAAAAGCTGTTGTTTTTTGAAAAAGTCAACAAAATTGATAAACCATTGGCCAAACTGACAAAAGGAAAACATGAGAGGAAGCAAATAACCCAAATAAGAAATGAGATGGGCGATATTACAACAGACCCAACTGAAACTAAAAGAATCATATCAGATTACTATGAAAAACTGTACCCAAACAAATTTGAAAACCTAGAAGAAATGGATGAATTCCTAGAAATACACTATTTACCTAAACTAACACAAACAGGTAGAACAACTAAATAGACCCATAACAAAAGAAGAGATTGAAAAAAAGAAGATTGAAAAGGTAATCAAAAAACTCCCAACAACAACAACAAAAAACTGGTCGGGACGGCTTCACCACAGAGTTCTACCAAACTTTCAGAGAAGAGTTAACACCACTACTGCTAATGGTATTTCAGAGCATAGAAAAGGATTGAATACTACCAAACTCATTCTATGAAGCCAGCATATCCCTGATACAAAAACCAGGTAAAGACACCACAAGAAAAGAAAATTATTGACCTATATCCCTCATGAATGTAGATGCAAAAATCCTCAACAAAATCTTAGCCAATAGAATTCAACAACATATCAAAAAAAATAATTCACCATGACCAAGTGGGATTTATACCAGGTATGCAGGGATGGTTCAACATTAGAAAAACAATTAATGTAATCCACCTACTAAATAAAACAAAAGAGAAGAATCACATCATTTTATCAATTGATGTAGAAAAGGCATTTGACAAAGTTCAACACTCATTCATGATAAAAACTCTCAGCAAAATAGGAATAGAAGGAAAATTCCTCAACATAATAAAGGGCATTTATACAAAGCCAACAGCCAACATCACCCTAAATGGAGAGAGCCTGAAAACATTCCCATTGAGACTGGGAACCAGACAAGGATGCCCTTTATCACCACTCTTATTCATCACTGTGCTGGAAGTCCTAGCCAGAGCAATTAGGCTAGATAAAGAAATAAAGGGCATCCGGATTGGCAAGGAAGAAGTAAAACTATCTCTATTTGCAGATGACATGATCTTATACACAGAAAACCCTAAGGAATCCTCCAGAAAACTACTGAAACTAATAGAAGAGTTCGGCAGAGTATCAGGATACAAGAGAAACATACAAAAATCAGTTGGATTCCTCTACACCAACAAAAAGAACATCGAAGAGGAAATCACCAAGTCAATGCCATTTACAGTAGCCCCCAAGAAGCTAAAATACTTAGGAATAAATCTTACCAAAGATGTAAAAGACTTATACAAAGAAAACTACAGTACACTTCTGCAAGAAACCAAAAGAGACTTACATAAGTGGAAGAACATACCTTGCTCATGGATAGGAAGACGTAACGCTATAAAAATATCTATGCTACCCAAAGCGATCTATACATTTAATGCAATTCTGATCCAAACCTGAAGGGCATTCTGTAATGAGATGGAAAAACAAATCACCAGTTTCATATGGAAGGGAAAGAGGCCCCGGATAAATAAGGCATTACTGAAAAAGAACAAAGTGGGAGGCCTTACTTTACCTGATTTTAGAACCTGTTATACCGCCACAGTAGTCAAAACAGCCTGCTACTGGTACAACAACAGACACATGGACCAATGGAACAGAATTGAGAATTCAGGCATAAATCCATCCACATATGAGCAGTTCATATTTGACAAAGGCCCCAAATCAGTTAAATGGGGAAAAGACAGTCTTTTTAACAAATGGTGCTGGCAGAACTAGATCCATCTGCAAAAAAATAAAACAAGACCCATACCTCACTCCATGCGCAAAAATTAATTCAAAATGGATCAAAGACCTAAATATAAAGTCTAAAACGATAAAGATCACGGAAGAAAAAATAGGGATAACGTTAGGAGCCCTAATACATGGCACAAACAGTATAGAAAACATTATAAAGAACATAGAAGACAAACTAGATAACTGGGAGCTTGTAAAAATCAAACACTTATGCTCATTCAAAGACTTCACCAAAAGAGTAAAAAGGCTACCTACAGACTGGGAAAAAGTTTTTAGCTATGACATTTCTGATCAGCGCCTGATCTCTAAAGTCTACGTGATACTGCAAAAACTCAACTGCAAAAAGACAGATAACCCAATTAAAAAATGGTCAAAAGATATGAATAGACACTTCACTAAAGAAGACATTCAGGCAGCTAACAGATAATATGAGGAAATGTTCACGATCATTAGCCATTAGAGAAATGCAGATCAAAACTACAATGAGATTTCATCTCACTCCAACAAGGCTGGCCTTAATCCAAAAAACACAAAATAATAAGTGTTGGAGAGGCTGTGGAGAGAGTGGAACACTTTTACATTGCTGGTGGGAACGTAAAATGGTACAACCACTTTGGAAATCGATTTGGCACTTCCGTAAATTGTTAGAACTACCATACAATCCAGCAATCCCACTCCTTGGAATATATCGTAGAGAAATAAGAGCCTTTACTTGAACAGATATATGCACACCCATGTTTGTTGCAGCACTGTTTCCAATAGCAAAAACATGGAAGCAACCAAGGTGCTCATCAATGGATGAATGGATAAATAAATTATGGTATATTCACACAATGGAATACTACACATCCATAAAGAACAGTGAGGAACCTGAGAAACATTTCATAACATGGAGGAACCTGGAAGGCATTATGCTGAGTGAAATTAGTCAGTTGCAAAAGGACAAATACTGTATAAGACCACTATTATAAGAACTTGAGAAATAGTTTAAACTGAGAAGAAAACATTCTTTTGTGGTTACGAGATGGGGGAGGGAGGGGGGGTGGAAGAGGGGCATTTACTAATTAGATAGTAGATAAGGACCACTTTAGGTGAAGGGAAAGACAGCACACAGTACGGGGAGGTCAGCACAACTGAATAAACTGAATGCTTTGAAGGCAAGCGTAGCAGGGGTGGGGTCTGGGGACCATGGTTTTAGTGGACATCTAAGTTAATTGGCATAATGAAATCTATTTAGAAAACATTCTGCATCCCACTTTGAAGAGTGGCGTCTGAGGTCTTAAATGCTAGCAAGCGGCCATCTAAGATGCATCAGTTGGTCTCAACCCACCTGGATCAAAGGAGAATGAAGAACACCAAGGATACAAGGTGATTACGAGCCCGAGAGACAGAAAGGGCCACATGAACCAGAGACTACATCATCCTGAGACCAGAAGAACTAGATGGTGCCTGGCTACAACCGATGACTGCCCTGACAGGGAGCTCAACAGAGAACCCCTGAGGGAGCAGGAGAGCAGTGGGATGCAGACCCCAAATTCTCATAAAATGACCAGACTTAATGGTCTGACTAAAACTGGAAGAACCTCAGTGGTCATGGCCCCCAGACCTTCTGTTGCCCAAGGACAGGAACCATTTCTGAAGCCAACTCTTCAGAAATGGATTGGACTGGACAATGGGTTGGAGAGGGATGCTGGTGAGGAGTGAGCTTCTTGGATTAGGTGGACACTTGAGACTATGTTGGCATCTCCTGTCTGGAGTGGAGACAAGAAGGTGGAGGGAGTTAGAAGCTGGCGAAAAGGACACGAAAAGAGAGTGGAGGGAGAGAGCAGGCTGTCTCATTAGGGGGAGAGTAATTGGGAGTGTGTAGCAAGGTGTATACGGGTTTTTGTGTGAGAGACTGACTTGTAAACTTTACCTTAAAGCACAATAAAAGTTATTAAAAAAAAATCAGCTCCTGCAATCTGAAATTGATCGAACTTGCAGTCAAGATGCATTGATAATTAGTGGTGATTGGAATGCGAAAGTTGGAAACAAAGAAGGATCGGTAATTGGAAAATACGGCCTTGGTGATAGAAACAATGCCAGAGATTGAATGATAGAGTTTTGCAAGACTAATGACTTCTTCGTTACAAATACCAGCGTAAATGGTGAGTATAAACATGGACCTCACCAGATGGAACACACAGAAATCAAGTTGACTACATCTGTGGAAGGAGACGATGGAAAAGCTCAATATCATCAGTCAGGATAAGGCCAGAAGTCAACTGTGGAACAGACCGTCAATTGCTCTTATGCAAGTTTAAGCTGAAACTGAAGAAAACAGAGCAAGTCCACGAAAGCCAAAATATGACTTTGAGTATATCCCACCTGAATTTAGAGACCATCTGAAGAACAGATTTGATGCATTGAACACTAGTGACTGAAAACCAGACGAGTTATGGAATGACATCAAGGACATCATCCATGAAGAAATCAAGAGGTCACTGAAAACACAGGAGAGAAAGAAAAGATCAAGATAGATTTCAGAGGAGACTCTGAAACTTGCTCTAGAACATCGAGCAGCTAAAGCAAAAGGAAGAATTGATGAAGTAAAAGAACTGAACAGAAGATTTCAAAGGGTGCCTGGAGAAGACAAAGTAAGGAATTATAATGACAAGTGCAAAGAGCTGGAGATGGAAAACCAAAAGGGAAGAACACGCTTGGTGTTTCTCAGGCTGAAATAACTGAATAAAAAGTTCAAGCCTCGAGCTTCAATGGTGAAGGATTGTATGGGGAAAATATTAAACGACGCAGGAAGCATCAGAAGAAAATGGAAGGAATACCCAGAATCATTATACCAAAAAGAATTAGTCGATGTTCAACCTTTTCAAGAGGTGGCATATGATCAGGAGCCGATGGTATGGAAGGAATAAGTCCAAGCTCCTCTGAAGGCATTGGCAAAAAACAAGGCTCCAGGAATTGATGGAATATCAGTTGAGATGTTTCAACAAACGGATGCAGCCCTGGAGGTGCTCACTCGTCTATGCCAAGAAATATGGAAGACAGCTTCCTGGCCAACTGACTGGAAGAGATCCATATTTATGCCTATTCCCAAGAAGGTGATCCAACTGAATGTTGAAATTATAGAACAATATCATTAATATCACACGCAAGCAAAATTTTGCTGAAGATCATTCAAAAGCAGCTGCAGCAGTATATCGACAGGGAACTGCCAGAAATTCAGGCCGGTTTCAGAAGAGGACGTGGAACCAGGGATATCTATTGCTGATGTAAGATGCATCTGGCTGAAAGCAGAGAATACCATAAGGATGTTTACCTGTGTTTTATTGACTATGTGAAGGCATTCGACTGTGTGGATCATAACAAATTATGACTAACATTGCAAAGAATGGGAATTCCAGAACACTTAATTGTGCTCATGAGGAACCTTTAGATAGATCAAGTGGCAGTTGTTTGGACAGAACAAGGGGATACTGATTGGTTTAAAGTCAGGAAAGGTGTGCATCAGGGTTGCATTCTTTCACCATACCCATTCAATCTGTATGCTGAGCAAATAATCTGAGAAGCTGGACTATATGAAGAAGAACGGGACATCAGGATTGGAGGAAGACTGATTAACAACCTGCGTTATGCAGATGACACAACCTTGCTTGCTGAAAGTGAAGAGGACTTGAAGCACTTACTAATGAAGATCAAAGACCACTGCCTTCAGTAGGGATTGTACCTCAACATATAGAAAACAAAAATCCTCAAAACTGGACCAGTGAGCCATGTCATGATAAACGGAGAAAAGACTGAAGTTTTCAAGGATTTCATTTTACTTGTATCGACAATCAACAACCATGGAAGCAGCAGTCAAGACATCAAAAGAAACATTGCATTGGGTAAATCTGCTGCAAAGCACCTCTTTAAAGTGTTGAAGAGCAAGGATGTCTCCTTGAAGACTAAGGTGCACCTGAACCAAACCATGGTATTTTTAATCACATTATATGCATATGAAAGCTGGACAATGAATAAGGAAGACAGAAGAATTGACGCCTTTGAATTGTGTTGTTGGCGAAGAATGTTGAATATACCATCATGGGCTGCCAAAGGAATGAATAAATCTGTCTTGGAAGAAGTACAGCCAGAATATTGCTTAGAAGCAAGGAGGGCGAGACTGCGTCTTACATAGTTTGCACAAGTTGTCAGGAGGGATCAGTCCCTGGAGAAGGACATGATGCTTGGCAGAGTGCAGGGTCAGTGGAAAAGAGGAAGATCCTCAATGAGGTGGATTGACACAGTAGCTGCAAGTATGAGCTCAAGCATAACAATGATTGTGAGGATGGCTCAGGACCGGGCAGTGTTTAGTTCTGTTGTGCATAGGGTTGCTATGAGACAGAACCGACTCGATAGCACCTAACAACAACAACAAGAATCACCTGGGGACCCTGTTAAACTGGATTCTAATTCAATATGTCTGGAGTGGAAATGCAAATTCTCTAGAGGAGTTGGAATCAGTTTGAACCCTTGGTTAGAAGTATTTGTTCTAATTTCAACTTTGTTACTACCTGTGTAGTCTTGAGTATTTAGTTTACCTTGAGGTTCAGTTTAGATAAAGATGCAGGGATATTAAAATTAGGTAGAATCAACAAGTTAAGTGTATATGAAGCCTGAGAGTAGTGTTAGAACCCTACGAAAGACTTACTGAGTCTGGGTTTTTCCAAAATCTCAAGGTGTGATGGGTTATCTGGCAACCAATCTACCATTGATGTTTGTGCATCACTAATCATTTATTCCCTTCAATTTGCAGACTATAGATGCTTAAGTTTCAGAGAGGCTAAGTAATTTACTCAAAGTCACATAGCTAGGTAATGGTGGAAGTTGAACTTAAAATATACTGAACTCCCAAAACACTGTTCATTCCCCTATTTTATTAGCTGTTTTAGACACATTAGACATTTCATTAATCATTTAACTTGGAAAGGTTATACTTTTTAATAAGAATCATAATTTAATATTAAAATATATATACATATGTATTCCTATATGCATACAAAAAAAAAAAAAAAACCCACTGCCGTCAAGTCGATTCCGACTCATAACGACCCTACAGGACAGAGTAGAACTGCCCCATAGAGTTTCCAAGGAGTGCCTGGTGGATTCGAACTGCCGACCTCTTGGGTAGCAGCCGTAGCACTTAACCTCTATATGCACACAAAAAAATATTTTTTAAATGATTGACTAGGTCTTAGAGGTGGCTTCCAAACCAAAAATCAAGTCTGTTGCTGTTGAGTCAGTTCTGACTCATGGTGACCCCAGTTGTGACAAAGTAGAACTGATCCATAGGGTTTTCTTGGCTATAAATCTTTATGGAAGAAGATCGTCAGGCCTTTCTTTCATGGTGCTGCTGGGTGAGTTCAAACCACAAGCCCTTACATTAGTAGTTGAGTGGAAGCCATTTGCATCAGCGAGGGACCTATAGAGGTTATTTACTACCCTTTATGGTTTTATGGTAATCATAGACCTTATATCATTCTCGGTTTTTTCCTCTTAATTTAGAAGCCATTGTGAGGATCTCAGACATAACTTCATTGAGAGTCCTTTAAAAATGGTTCATATAAAAATAAAAGTTTATTTTATTATACTTTATTGGTATCCTGATGAGGTCCTAACTTATTATCATTTTAACAACTAAAATTAATTTTAAGGCATTTTGTTTTATCTAAATAATATAAGTGTACCACTGGTTAATGCTTTCCCATCCACAACTCAATGGGCAAGGAGTGTGGTTCATTTATTGTGCCTTCATGTTTAACATTTTCTGATGTATAAAATGAAGGAATTTGGACTAAATGATTACCAAACGACTATTTGTTTCTTACCATCTGGAGAGAATACATATCACTACCTACCATTTTATTGATGCACATTATATATGAGATGCCACGCAAGGTTTTGAAATCAGACACAGAGAAATGGGGTGCTGCTATTGTGGCGGAGCCCTGGTTGCACAGTGGTTAAGAGCTTGGCTGGTAACCAAAAAGCTGACAGTCTGAATCTACCAGCTGCTCTTTGGAAACCCTGTAGGGCCGTTCTTCTCTGCCATACAGACTTGCTATGAGTCGGAATTGACTCAATGGCAACAGTTTAGGGTTTTTTTTTTTTTTTTTTTTATTGTAATGGTACAATAACCATGGATGTGAATAACGTCCAGATTCTTTATGTCCTAGGTATCTTTCCATCCTGTGATGTTTCTAAGATAAATAGATGCTCACAGAAAGGAAGGAAAAGAAAGTAAAATAGAGTACTTACTTTTTTTTTTTTTTTTTTACTGGGGCTTTGGCTTTTTTTTTTGGCTAATGTAGAACAGCAGTGTAATGTTATGGAAGTGTAATGTTACATGGAAAGATTCATTTTCCCTAAGTAAAAAAGTCTAATCTGGGCCTGGCTTGGCCTGCTCAGGTGCATTTCTGAATAGGTACATCCCTTTATCTATGTGGAGGGATCAGGCACTGAGTGAGCACCCAACTCTAGCCGGTCACACTGAGGCAGAGAAGAGAGGAAAAGCCAGGGATAGCCAGGTGTATGGACCCTCTGAGCCCTTGAAAGGTCTACCCAAAGAAGATGTGGCCCAAGCAATATCCTAGAATTGTCCAGTTCAGATCAGTAACACTGTTTTCTAGGGTTGGAGTAAGTTCATTTTTCTTAGAAGATTTAAAAAGAAAAAAAAAAGACATTGGATATAACCACTTTATGTAGATAAGGAAACTGATACTTTAAATCACAAGCCCAAAGTTGCTTAGTCAGTAAGGAGAGAACCAGTATGTGGACTTGGATCTGTAATTAAGACATAAAGCAAGGTCTCTCCGAATTTCCTCCCTTTTTTTTTAATCACATCCTCTTCTTAAATACGTAATGAATATGAGTGATATATGTATATTTTAAATCTATAAATTAAAATTACCATAATAATTGTAATTTTTAGATTAGGAGATCTAATACTAAAATACATTCTGTACTTTGTGTTTGAGATGTTGTATTTTTTTCATTTTTATATTCCATGAGAAGCACTGGTCAGTCAATTCTTGGAAGTTCAGAGAGAAGAAGTGGTTAACTTTCAAGATCTTTGATGTACACACTTTAATAAATAGGTTCAGTAAAATTCATATTTCTGGACAAATTCATTACTCAGCAAAGTATTGCATGTATCTTTTTAATTATTCCCAAACTTCCAGGGCCTTCAAAGCTTCACAATGAATTAATTCCTTTGATGTTATTATATACATTTAACGAATTCATATGCAACTTCACAAAAAAATAAGAGTAAGCTTCTCTTTTGATCCTAAAAATAGGTGTTTCCTTTGCACTGGGAGAACTTGTTCACAGATTCCTAGAGTTTTGTACTTTTGTATGTTTCTGTTCTTAAAACAAAGTAGGACATCTGTATGGCTTTTCAATCTGTACACAGACTTCAAAATTTGTAAGCACAGTTTTAAAGGAAATAATGTTAAACTAAGAAAGAAACAATTACTTTTTAATCTTTATCATCCTTTCAAGGTTTAGAGCACAAAGAGAAATGCTGGAGTGTTAATATTTGTTTCAGGATTCTCAAAGGATGCAAGGCACCCGCTGGGACAGAGTCAGCCTGGTCATAGGAACATCAACCCTTTCAGCTCCAGAAAAGCACGTAAAGTTAAAAAAATGCCATAGTAATTCACTGAGTAGATAACTCAGAAAGCTGGGTTAGGACAGGATTCCTGTATGTCTCACAACTGTCCATATAAAAATCTGTATTGTCAAATCTATTTACTTTGATATGTATTTAAAATATTATTTCATTTACTTAATCTTTATTCATATATAGTGGGTATATATAGATTGGGATATATTTACATTATGCTTAATAAAATAGTCACTGCTTTCCCCCCACCCAATCGTGTTTTATTTTTGTCTTTTTAGTGAGAAGGGATCCGTAAAATGAGTTGTCTCTAGCAGATTTTAATGCTGCCTCTTCTTATGGACTGTTGGGATTAAAACAGCTGTTACCATATTATTTAATACATTGATGGGTCTCTGTTATATCTAAGATATTATCTAATAATAAAAAGTTTTTTTTTTAAGTTTCTAAACATCATTTTTCTAATTGTGAAAGAGGACTGTGAAAATGTAAAAAAGTGTAACTGATGTAAGCATAATTTCTCAACCTAATTTTACATTTGACTATTTTAGAAGCCAAGTTGTTTTTCTGCAACTGGAACTTCTAGTAAGGTCTTGAGGTCCCATGAATTGTGGGAATTTATTATATTCCTGGATCCACTTTGGACCTTAACACCTAATCAAGTTTGTACTCAGTTGTAGGCTCCAAAAGGGCAGGGATTATATCTGTCTTGTTCACAAGAGATTTTCACATTATCAAGCATATGGTAGCCATTAAATATTGAATGACAAACATGTTTATGTAATTTTAAAACCTAGTCCATCAGTTCTTCCACCCTGGCGTCCAATTATATACTAGAGTCCCAGACAGAAACAGGAATAATATTTGTCTCAGCAAAGTGACACATTCACAGTTCTCAAAAAGCTGTTTCTTCCTTTAAGGAGCATAAGATAATGAAATAAACCTCTGTGATGAGTGAGTAGATGGTGTATCCTATGCATATAACTAGAGAATCACTTAATCAGCAGTTCTGAGAGATGGAAGTCTCATTTTGGGGAAATGTAAAACAATTGAATGCACTGGATTTCTTTGCATTTCAAGTAGGGAGGTGATGAATACTCAGAAGAGCCCATTACTGCTCTGTTCCTTAGCAGGAATTTAGTTATTTTTACTGCCAGGTGAGAAGGCTTCAACTCTATATTTTTTCACAGACATAAGCTCTGATGATGTCCTTTTTCCTTTCTATGGGCCTTCTCCCCTTCTCCTTCTTCTGAAGTTATTGCAACAGGACAATTTTGAGGTAAAATGAGGCAGAAGAGAATATGATCTACAAGCTTCCTCTTTCCATACAAAAGGGAAAGATCAATGTTAGGGTCAGAGCTAATATTGTCAACTCATAAAAGAGTCTGCTCATCATGTCTAACTTTCTTTGACAGTATCTGCAAAGGCTTCTGTATCTAAGGATGATTTTATTGTCAGTATGCAATCAGGCAGGTCAATGTTCATTTCATTTCTGAAGAAAACCACATCAAGCAAATTTCATTATAAAATGTAAAAATCAATATACATTTGTGCCAGTGTTCTCTAAATAATGAATGTGAGTACTTTTTTTTACCCTGAAATAACATTTTTAAGGATTGGATTTTCACTAAAAGAAGAAAGAAGCCATATTTGTTTCTCCCTTGGCCAATATTTATATTTGAAATTGAGGTAATGATATTAAGAATGGCTTTTGGAGTCTTGTTTTAAACATGTTTTTTGGTCAGTTATGGTAACTGTGCAAGTTGAGACTGACTAAACCTGTTGCCGTCGAGCTGATTCCAACTCATAGTGACCCAATAGGACAGAGTAGAACTGCCCCATAGAGTTTCCAAGGAATGGCTGGTGGGTTCGAACTGCTGACCTTTTGGTTAGCAGCTGAGTTCTTAACCACTGTACCACCAGGGCTCCTGAGATGAACTATAAACAAAAAAAAAAACCCAAACTCTTTGTCATCCAGTCAATTCTGACTCATAGAGACTGACTGTGATGACCACATATTCAGACATATCATCTGGTAATAATGTTGTTTTTAAGGTACCATTGAATAGGTTCTGACTCGTAGCAACCGTGTGTACACAACAGAATAAAGCACTGCGCTGTCCTGAACCATCCTTACAATCATCATTATGCCTGAAACCATTGTTGCAGCCACTGTGCCAATCTATCAAACTGAGGGTCTTCCTCTTTTTTGCTGACCCCCTACTTTACCAAGCATGATGTCCTTCTCCAGGGACTGGTCCCTCCTGATAACATGTCCAAAGTATGTGAGATGAAGTCTCGGCATCCTTGCTTCTAATGAACGTTCTGGCTGTACTTCTTCTAAGACAGATTTGTTTGTTCTTCTGGCAGTCGTGGTATATTCAACATCTTCACCCACACCATAATTCAAAGACATCAGTTCTTCTTTGGTCTTCGGTATTCATCGTCCAGCTTTTGCATTGTATGAGGCATTTGAAAACACCATGGCTTGGGTCAGGTGCACCTAAGTCCTTAAAGTGACATCTTTGCTTTTTAACACTTTAAAGAGCTCTTTCGCAGCAGATTTGCCCAATGTAATGCATCGTATGATTTCTTGACTGCTGCTTCCACGGGCGTTGATTGTGGATAAACAATATTAAAGCAGTTATAGTAATCATAGATTGTTGTTTAGTACTCGCTGTGTATGGGCCCTCTGACAAGAATTTTCATAGTTTTTTAAATTTAGTCTTTGTAACTACAGTAGTGTAGGGGCACGTTAGAGTAGGGTTGATACTATAAGCAGCAACCTCCAAAATCTTAACAAAGTATTAACACAATAGATGTTTTTTATCTCACTTAAAAGTTCGACAAATGTGTCCTTCCATTTGTGGTCCACCACTCCATAAAGCCTCCAAGTCCTCTGCTCTGTTTTCTGTGTCCATTTGTCACAGGAGGAGGAGAGAGGCTGAGGATAGAATAGGTGGGTTTACATGAGCCAGGCCTGTAAGGGGTATCTCTATCCCTTTATCCACATCCCATTGGCCAGAGCCTAGTCATGTGACTACAGCTAATTGTAAGGAGGCCTGGAAAATGTAATCCAGCCATGTGTGCACTGAGGGAAAGTTTGGTGAACAGCTGGCTAGTGTTTCCCATGGGGAGGTATTATTCCTCCTACTAGATGACAAAACTAGGGCTTAAAGTTGAAATGATAAATCCAATATCATCTAGGTGGATAATGGTACATGTTTTTAAGCATTGCACTCTCCATCAGATAGTAAGAGATGAAGGAGGGTGCAGTGCATAAAACAGAGCAGAGGGCTTGGCGGCTCTGCGGAGTGGTGGACCACAAATGGAAGGACACATTTGTTGAACTTTTAAGTGAGATAAAAACATCTATTGTGTTAATATTTTGTTAAGATTTTGGGGGTTGTTGCTTACAGTGTTTAGCCTACTCTGACTAACATGCCCCTACACTAGTATAGTTATTAAGATTAAATTTTAAAAAATTATGAAATTTTTACCTGACTGTGATTTACTCTGGGAACAAATAGTAACTTCCCAGTGAAAAGACCAGCTAGGGTGATTATCGCTAAGATTTTGATGTTGCAGTCTATGTGGGGCCACCATTTGACCTTGCTCTTGCTCTATCGAATTTTTTGCTCTATCGATAGTGCTGAAATTTGAAAACAAAAGTAATATGTACAATTTCTGGGGGAAGTTGTAAGAACAAGTCTGTGATTTTTATACTTTTTCTTTGTTTCTAACCAAATAGAGCTGTTCTATCAACCTAGGTTCTGACTGAGGATGACGCAGGACCATGTTGAACATGTAGTACAAATAAGAAATAAAATTTTGCTTTAAGCTGCTGATAGTTTTTATTTTGTACTTGTGTTATTATTGAAGCATAATCTAGCCTTTCTTGACTGATACTCATTTTATCCCAGAATCTCTATTTCTAGATTCTGTCTTGTAGTTTGTCTTATAGAAATATTTATAGATGTGTGTAAAGGTATCTGTGTCCCTGTATCTTACCTGTCTATTAATGTTCATTGGAGTCATGTTTTTAGCAGCAAAAATAATGGAAATATTATAAAATTCTATCTGTAGGAACTAATTTAATAAATTTTAGTAGAAAGAATTACACTGTAACCATATAATGGGATATATGGAGCTGATAAAAAGGGTATGGTAAATCTCTGTATATCTACATGGAAAGAAATCCATGCTCTATTATGTGAAAAATATAAGTTGAAAAGTGCTTCAAGCTACATGTAAAATATTTCAGGTTTCTCAGGACCCCAGACAACTGGAGGAGGTGATGGCACTTGGCACAACATTGATGTAGTCCAAGCCATCACCATCTTTTGCCTAAATTACCAAAATAATTTTTTTAATGATCTTTTTGGCACAGCCCAGGGATCTGCCTCTAGTCTTGTCCCCTTCCAATCTGTTTCCTACACAGTGAAAAAAAAATGTTATCAAGTTGATTCCAACCCATGGCTCATGGTGACCCCATCTGTTGCAGAATAGAACTGCTTCATAGGGCTTTTTGGGGGTGGTGTAATCTTTATGGAAGCAGATGCCCAGGCCTTTCTTCTGTGGTGCCACTGGGTGGGTTTGAACCATCAAACTTTCTCTTAGTAGTCAAGTACAAACCATTTTGCACCACGCAGGGACCGCTTGCACACAATAGCTGATGTGATTTTTGTAAAAGATATTTTAATAGATTATTTACCTATTAAAAAACTGAAAATTACCCCCACTGATACCATGAAAAAAATCCATGCCTTACTCTAAAAAATAGAGCCTAAGATGAAACTTAAGTGTTAAAGCTTTAGTGGGAAATGCAACCCATGGCAGCAAAAGTGAGGGGGAAGGGAGGTAAGAAGGAGAAGGAGGGGAGGCAGCAGCAAGGTGCTGTGTTACTAGGGTGGCCACTGCTTCATATGAGCTGTTTAACCAGGGAAGGTCAAGTACAGTGACTAGACTATGTGGGACATCTCTGGTATGTGTACACAAGAAAACTATAACTGTGGAAATAAACACACCTCATCAGAGGAGGGAAGTGAGAGAGGGTATTTACCTGCCAGCTCCCTTCTGTCTCCCATTAGTACTCTCCCAGTGGAGCTGCTTGGGAAGGCAGATTCTACACCCCCTGCTAGGGTGGTTCATTTTAATCTGAATTTAACCGGAAGTATGAGATTTTTAGGAGCCCTGCTGGCACAGTGGTTAAGAGCTTGGCTGTTCGAATCTACCATCCATTCCTTGGAAACTCTATCGGGCAGTTTTACTCTGTCGTATAGGGTCTTTATGAGTCAGAATTGATTCGATAGCAACAGGTTTGGTTTTTTTGATTTATGAGATTTTTGGATGTGTAACAATTGGCCATTAGGAGGCAGAATTGTATGGGCTCACATGAAATTGGACAGCCACCACAAGGGCTGAGATGGAAAGAAATAGCAGAGGGTAAGGAAATGGAAATTTTTTTTTTTTTTTTAAGGAAATGGAGCCGGTAGGGGATTGAGGAGGTACATATATGTCTTAGTTATCTAATGCCTGTAAAACAGAAATACCACAAGTAATTGGCTTTAACAAGGAAAAATTTATTCTCCCACAGTCTAGGAGGCTAGAAGTCCGAATTCACGGTGCTAGCTCCAGGGGAAGGCTTTCTCCCTGTCATCTCTGGAGGAAGGTCCTTATCATCAATCTTCCCCAGTCAAGGAGCTTCTCAACACGGGGACCCTGGGTCCAAAGGATGTGCTATTCTTCTCGCTCTTGTTTCTTGGTGGTATGAGGTCTCCCATGTCTCTCTGCTCGCTCCTCTCTTTTATATCCAAAAGAGATTGATTTAAGACACAACCTAATCTTGTAGTTTGAGTCCTGCTTCATTAACATAACTTCTGGTAATCCTACCTCTTTAACATCATAGAGGTGGGATTTACAACAGAAAGGAAAATCACATCAGATGATAGAATTGTGGACAGTTACACAATATTGGGAATCATGGCCTAGCCAAGTTGACACATTTTCAGGGGACACAGTTCAATGCACAACAATATATGATGAATATAGCTGATCTTAGCTAGGACCCTTGCCCCTGCTGCACTAAACTCTTTACTGCACTGAACACCTTACTGGGCCTTTGAACATATTAATTCTCTTCTCTTTTTTCCCATCCCTTTGATGTGGTTAAATCCTATTAATTTATTTGGGGCTTCAACTTTGCTTTCCACTTCTCTGCCTTGAGACTCTTCGTATTTCTCCTAGTTGTCCTCCTTTTGTTCTCACTGCTTTCTTAATATGGTTTAATTGTCTATTTGCATCTGTCCTTTACAACATTGAAAGCTCCTTGGAAGGAAAAACTTGTTATTACCTGTATATTTCCAGTATTAAACATGTAGTAGAAAACCAAATACTGGTAAATTGATGAATAATAATGACAACTAATATATATTGAACAATTATCATATTTTAGGCAACAAAGCAATTTTTCTAATAATTGGGCTTTCAGAGGCTTCTTGGATAAGTCAGCATCTCTTGCTTTAGTTCTGCATTTCTTCTCTTGACTTAGAGCATACATATGTTCCCACATGCCTGTCTACATGCCACGTTGATTTTTTTCCCCATTGATATCAATGGAGAACCATGTGTATGCTTTCCTAAATTGATTGAAATTGACTCTTTTTAAATAGACACTATTTTATTTTAAGTTTAAGATTACAAGAAAAAATGTGCTGAAAATAGATGTAAGTATACCCTCTATCCCCTTGTATAATTTCTCCAATTATTATCTTACATTGTAATAATCTTGCATTCATGTGGTTCATTGTTATAATTGATGAACCAATATAGATATCACTAACTGAAAGTCATAGTTTACATTAGGATCCGCTTTGTGTTTTGCAGTTCAGTGTTTCTGGAGAAAGGATAACGTCATATATTCACCATTATGCTATCATGCAGCATAGTTTCAGTGCCCTTAAAAGATCTAGCACTTCACCCTTCTCATGAACCCCTGGCAACCACTGATACTCCTGTCGTCCCCATAGTTTTGCCTTTTCCAGAATGTCATATTGTTGGAATCATATAATGTATAGTCTTTTCATACTGGCTCCTTTTACTTAGCAATATATATTTAAGGCCCTTGCTTGTCTTTTTGTGGCTTCATAGCTCAGTTCTGTTTAAAAAAAAAAAAAAAAATCTGTTATTAAATTTTTTATTTTGAGGTAATTATAGATTCATATGTACTTTTAAGGAATAATACAGAGGGATCCCACGTACTCTATACCTGCTTCCCCAATGATAACTTGCAAACTATAGTGATATCAAAATGATGACATTGAAATAGATACCGTCAAGATCCATAACATTTCCATCACCAAAAGGATCCCACATGTTGTCTTGTTTTTAATGTGGTAAAATATATATCACAAAAATTTTGCTGTTTTAACTTACCCCATTGCCATCAAGTCAAATTCCTACTCACAGAGACCCAACAGGACAGAGTAGAAATACCCCGTAGGTTTCCAAGGCTGTAAATCTTTACGGAAGCAGACTGCCACATCTTTCTCATGCAGAGCTTCTGGTGGTTTCAAATTGCCGATCTTTCAGTTAGCAGCCGAGTGCTTTAACCACTGCACCTCCTGGACTCCTTTGTTTTAACTTAAGTGTACAATTTAGTGACATTAATTGCATTCACCATACTGTGCAACTCTCACCACTATACATGTGCAAAAGTATTTATCACCCCAAATGGAAACCCAGTACCCCTTAAGCAATAACTCCCCGTTCACCTGGGGAGTACCAGTAGTAACCACTGATAAACTTTTGCCTTTATGCATTTCCTGTTCTAGATTTTTCATCTAAGTGGAATCAGACAGTGCTTGTACTTTTGAGTGTGACTTATTTCACAGTCATGTTTTTAAGGTACGTTCATATTGTCACATGTTATCAGAAAGCTCATTTATTTATTTAATTGTACTTTAGGTGAAGGTTCACAGAACAAACTAGCTTCTCATTAAACAGTACACATATTGTTTTATGACATTGGTCAACAACCCCACAACATGTCAACATTCTCCCTTCTCGACCTTGGGGCCTTCTAGTCCTTGCCCCTAGGCTGGTGTGTCCTTTTAGTCTTGTTCTCTCTTTCATTTATTTTTGTTGTTGAATAATACTCCATTATAGGGATGGACCATAATTTGTTTATCCAATCACCTACTAAAGAAAATCTTAATTGCTTTCAGTTTTTGGGCAATTATGAATAAAATTGCTATAAAGATTTGTTTGCAGGGATTTGTATACACACAAGTTTTCAGATTGGGTAAATACCTAGGAGTGTAATTGCTGAAATGAGTGATAAGCTTATGTCTGTTAGCTTTGTAAGACATTGCCGGACTGTCTTGCAAAGTGGTTGTACCATTTTGCTTTCATACCATCAATGAATGAGGGCTGCTGTTGTTCCACATCCTTGCCAGGATTTGGTGTTGTCAGTACTTTGGATTTCACCCATTCTAAAAGATTTGTAGTGAGGACTCATGTTGTTTTTATTTGCAATTCCCTAATGACATTTGGGAAACCTTGGTGGCATAGTGGTTAAGAGCTATGGCTGCTAACGAAAAGGTTGGCAGTTCGAATCTACCACGCACTCCTTGGAAAACCTATGGGACAGTTCTACTCTGTCTTTTAGGTTTGCTATGAGTTGGAATCAACTCGACAGCAACAGGTTTTTTTGTTGTTGTTGTTGTTAATGACATTTGATGTGGAGCATCTTTTCATATACTTATTTGCCACCTATCTGTCTTCTTTTCTGTGGTGTCTGTTCAGATCTTTTGCCCATTTTTTAATTGGGTTGTTTTCCTATTTTTGAGTTTTAAGATTTCTTTGTGTATCTCAGATAAAAAACAAAAAAGCAAACCCGTTGCTGTTGAATCAGTTCCAACTCATGGTGACCCCATGTGTTACAAAATACAGCCAAGCTCCATAGGGTTTTCTTGGCTGTAATCTTTATGGAAGCAGATTGCCAGGGCTTTCTTCTGTGTTTCTGCTGGGTGGGTTCAAAACGCCAGCCTTTTGGTTTGTAGTCAAGAGTTTATACATTTACACTGTACAGGGACTTTATATCTTGGATACAAATCCTTTATCAGATATGTGTTTGGCAAATATTTTCTCCAGTTTGTGGCTGGTTTTTTAAATTCTCTTAACTATTTTTTTTCCCCCTTAATTCTAATATTTAAGGCATTCCAAAACCTGTTTGATAACACAAATATGTCTGGAACAATTACTGCTCTTGAATAGTTTTTAAAAAATAACTTAATTTCTCATATTGGGTTAATTTTTTTCTTGGTTTTTGGTTAAAAATACTGAGATAAAGTTTCTATAATATTCTAATATGTCAGTCATTAAATTCATTTATTCACTCATTGGTTTAATAAAAATTTACTAAGTACCTTCTATGAGCAGACTTACAGATAGACTAAGTCAAGCTGTTGACATACTCTATTTTAAAAATTTTCCTACATTCAATGTTTTCAATGAATGCAATGTTAATGGTTTCTGTTGACATTTTCACATCATAAATTTTGCACATTATGGGTATTCTGATACCTTAAAAGTGCTGCTTTTTCATTTTGAATTCCATTGTAACATGCCTTCTGTCTTAGTCATCTAGTGCTGCTATAACAGAAATACCACAAGTGGATGGCTTTAACAAAGAGAAAATTATTCCCTCACAGTTTGGTAGGCTAGAAGTATAAATTCAGGGCATCAGCTCCAGGGGAAGGCTTTCTCTGTTGGCTCTGGAGGAAGGTCCTTGTAATCGATCTTACCCCGGACTAGGAGCTACTCTGTGCAGGAACCCTGGGTCCAAAGGATGCACTCTGCTTCTGGCACTGCTTTCTTGGTATGAGGTTTCCCTGTCTCTCCTATGGCTTCTCTCTTTTATATCTCAAAAGAGATTGGCTTGAGACGCCATCTAAATCTTGTAGATCTCATCAGTATAACTGCCATTAATCCACCTCATTAACATTGTGGTGATAGGATTTACAACACATAGGGAAATCATGTCAGATGACAAAATGTTAGTCAGCTGTACAATATTGGGAATCATGACCTAGCCAAGTCGACAGATATTTTTTGGGGACACAATTCAATCCATGACACCCTCCCACACAGTTTTTAATAAACTTAAATTTTGTTTAAACCAGTGGTGTTCAGTATTTGCACATTCGAATTACCGGGGACTTAAAAAAGGAATAGTAATTACAGAGCCCCGCTCCCCAAAATTCAGATTTAATTAGTCTGAGGTGGTACCCAAGGTATAAAGATATTTAAAATTTACCCTATGTGATTGATATATGTTGCTCAGGCTGAAGAATTTTGATTAAGAAAAATGTTTCTCAAAGGTGATCCACAGATCATTGGGGATTTTTATGAATCCTTCAAATCATCTAAGTTCTTATATGATGTTAACATGGATTTTGTTTCTGAGATGAACGAATGCATTTTTCAATGTCAGATCTTGTACATATTTTGACAGTATTGGTATCAATCTCTTAAATGATGTGTCTTGTTTAGTGTTGGATAGCAAATTGGACACCTGGTTCACTGAATAAAATTACTGTTTTAAAGTACCTGGAAGTCAGCAGACAGAATGTTGGGGCTGAGAGTATTAGTTGTCTTTAGTCAAAGTCATTCATTTGTGGGCGAGGAAACTGAGGACCAGATGTTCTGTCATGTCCAACTTCACGTAACTAGTCAGTTGATAACAGGGAGGGACTAAGAACTCGGGGCTCCTAACTCTAGCCTGTGTTCTTTCTGCCTTACCTCTTGCCTTCTAGGAGCCTTGTGAAACGCCACAGGAACTCAGATTTCACTTATGCCCACTGAGCTGGGTCCTAAAAATTCCACTATTTTGTTATCTAACCCCAATGCTAGATTTCTAATTAACATTCAGTAATTACTTTACAGTAAGCAGATGTGTTACTTTCTAGGAAAAAAAAAATCTGGAATGTGATCTACACGTGTACCTTCAGCAGTGTTTCTCCACTGAGAAGTAGCAATCAGCATTAATGTAGAAACTCAAGTTGCCGAGGTCTCAAATTCAGCTGATGCTGAGTGCAGTGTCAGGATTTCTGTTGCCAACAGATCAAACGCTGTCCAGGCTCTCATCAGCTTTGCCAACTGCCAGGCACCAAAAGTCTGCTTTCTCCCTGAAAAGCAGGTTTTGTTTTTTGCGGTGAAATGAGGTGGTGCCTTCCTCACAGAAGGTGGTTTCCCTGGGAGCAGACAGTAACAGAGTGAATCTGTTGAGGATGTGTTTTTGTTGTTATTTTCTTCTATTGTACACAGCTAAAATGACAAAGTTGGGATGAGGTTAGCAGCAAACTGCACTGATGGGCTTTTATGAAAAAAACCTTTGGCAGAATGGGTTCATTGGCATGCCCGGCAGTCCTTATCATGTTCAGAAATGAGAATAGAAAATGCTTACAGGCTTATTCCTTACTCTGGTTTCTTACATCATGTCATCACAGTCCAGCCATTCAATAGAAATTGGTACTTGTTTCTCAATATAGATAGCTGATGTGGAGATTTTGTATGGGGGAAGAAGGTTCTTAAATGGTGCCTTCATGGTAGTGAAACACGATCAGACAATTGGTCAGAGTTGAATTTGTTTAATACTGAGCTTGTGTAAAAGTCTATCATGTTTTTCTCCAAGGGGATAATTCCAACCCATCCTCCATCTTTTTTATTCCTTCAAAAAATTAGTAAAATTAGCAAAACACACAGTTCCTCACATTGAAGGAAAGGGAAATTATGCACGATGGAATTTTGACATCATGAGTTGACATTACAGTACAAATCTTCTTGAAGTGGAATTAGACAAAATAAAATTGTCCCAAAGTCAGAAAAAAAAGCAGAGAGCCCATTATAACTTGCACCTTTAATATAGGGACTTGGAATGCACTATTAAGTTGCTGAGACAGATCACACAAAAACAGTTGAAGCCCCTAGGTAGGATAGTGTATCTGTGAGGAGGGTCTTAGCTGCATCCCAGTACCTGTATTAGAAATAAATAAACCTGAGTGTATATGCTCTTCAGTACTGTTTAGTGTAATCTGAGAACCTTATTTAATAGTCATTCAAAATACTGGGGTCAGTTGAAAAGATATTTTGTGAAAAAGGAAATATTCTTTTAATATTTTAATTCTTAAAAAATAACATTTAAACATAATATGTTATATGTGCAGAAGATAATATGAATCCACATCCGTGTATTCACAACTGCCTTTGAAAAAATGTGAATATTTTGCTGTGTTTGCTTTAGGTCCATTTTGATTACAGATAACAGTTAAAGCCTTTCTCACCCCATTCTCCCCCTTCTTACCACCTCATAGGTATTAGATGTGTGAAGTGTGTTTCCTTCCCATTCATGTGTTTACACTTATTATTACAAGTTCATTTATCAAAAAATATATATAGTATTATTTTGTGTTGTTAAAATTTACATAAATGACAAATCAGTACATGTCCTTTTGTTTTGCTTTCTTTCTCTGTATATTTGATATGATCAACATGGGTACTAGTTACACTCTCAACCTCACCTACTTTTCTTGAACGGTTCTTGCCGTTTCCCAGCAGGTTTTACAGAACTATAGCCACTACTGTTCACCTCTTCAGTAAACTTTGAAGGCCAGAATCAATGCCAGAAATAACACATTTTTCAGTATCTTCTCCACGGATGGGAACATCTTCTTCACAGATGTGACTCATATTTAAGTTCTGATGACCAAGCAGCAAATGACTGCCTTTGGCCCAAATATCTGGATTCCATCAAAAGACCAAGACCTACGAAAATTATTACATAGAAAAGCAACCCTTATAAAGGGATTTTTTTTCCTTGAATTCGTAAGTAATAAGTGATCATTTTAGAATATTTTGAAAATATACTAATGCATAAAGAAAAAGCATTATTTAAACTTTTTGCATCAGTTTAGATATAAAGATACATGTGTACATATTCTTTGAATAAATTTAATAAATCTGAGTGCCTACTAGATGTCTGGAGTAGAAAGATACTGGTAAATAAATATGGATTCTCCACTTATGGAACTTATATTTGGTAACAGGCAAACAGGCAATGGGTAAGTAACCAAATGTGTGGAAACAAATTGAGAAAATGTGTGAAGGTCACGAAGAGGAATGATGATACTGATGTTTTGGTTGGGTGGGAGGGGAGAGTGAGTTGCAAGGGGTAAAGGTCTGATTTTTTGTCTGTTTTGTTTTATTTTGTTAGATGCCATCTAGTTGGTTCCAACTCATAGCGACCCCATGCACAACAGAACAAAACACTGCCCCTTCCTGCACCATCGTCACAATCATTAATATGTTTGAACCCATTGTTATAGCCACTGTGTCAGTCCTCATTGAGGGTCTTCCTCCTCTTCGCTGACCCTCTATTTTACCAAGCATGATGTCCTTCTCCAGGGACTGGTCCCTCCAAATAACATGTCCAAAGTAAGCAAGATAAAGTCTCTCTATCCTCACTTCTAATGAGCATTCTGTCCTTCTTCCCAGACAGATGTGTTTGTTTCTCTGTGGTCCATGGTATATTTAATATTCTTCACCAAAACCATAAATCAAAGGCATCGATTCTTCTTCAGTCTTCCTTATTCATTGTCCAGCTTTTCGTATGCATATGAGGTGATTGAAAATACCATGGCTTGGGTCAGGTGCACCTTGGTCCTCAAAGTGACATCTTTGCTTTTTAACACCTTAAAGATGTCTTTTGCAGCAGATTTGCCCAATGCAATGCATCATGTGATTTCTTGACTAGTGCTTCTGTGGGCATTGATTGTAGATCCAAGTGAAATGACATCCTTGACAACTTCAGTATTTTCTCTGTTTATCATGATTTTACTTACTGGTCCAGTTTTGAGGATTTTTTTTTTTTTTTTTATGTTGAGGTATAATCCATACTAAAGGCTGTTGTCTTTGATCTTTGTCAAAAAGTGCATCAAGTCCTCTTCACTTTTATCAAGCAAGGTTGTGTCATCAGCATATTGTAAGTTGTTATTCCAATCCTAATGCTGTGTTCTTAATACAGTCCAGCTTCTTGGGTAATTTACTCAGCATACACATTGAATAAGTAAGGTGAAAGCATGCTACCCTGACACAGACCTTTCCTGATTTTAAACAATGCCATATCCCCTCCTTCTGTTTGAACACCTGTCTCTTGGTCTATGTACAGGCTCCTCATGGACACAATTAAGTGTTCTGGAATTCCCATTCTTCCCAATGTTATCCATAATTTGTTATGATCCACACAGTCGAATGCCTTTGCATAGCCATTAAAACACAGGTCAACATCTTTCTGATATTCTCTGCTCTCAGCCAAGATCCATCCAATGTCAGCAGTGATATCCCTTGTCCTATGTCCTCTTCTGAATCTGGCTTGAATTTCTGGCAGTTCCCTGTCAGTGTACTACTGCGATTGTTTTTGAATTATCTTCAGCATAATTTTACTCGTGTCATGTGATATTAACAATATTGTTTGATAACTTCCACATTCTATTGGATCGTCTTTCTCTGAAATGGGCACATTTATGGATGTCTTCCAGTCAGTTGGCCAGGTAACTGTCTTTCAAGTTTCTTGATATAGACGAGTGAACATTTCCAGCATTGCATCTGTTTGTTGAGACATCTCATTTGGTATCCTGTCAGTTCCTGGATCCTTGTTTTTCACCAATGTCTTCAATGTACCTTAGACTTCTTTCTTTAGTACCATTGGTTCTTGGAGACATGCTACCTCCTGAAGTGGTTGAAAATTGAGCAAATCTTTCTGGTACAGTGACTCTGTATATTCCTTCCATCTTCCTTTGGTGCTTCTGGCATCTTTCAATTTTATGCCCATAGAAACCTTCAGTATTGCAACTCAGAGCTTGAGTTTTTTCTTCAGTTCTTTCAGCTTGAGAAATGCTGAGCATGTTCTTCCCTTTAGGTTTTCTATCTCCAGGTCTTTGCACATTCCATTATAATACTTTGTCTTCTCAAGCCACCCTTTGAAATCTGTTCAGTTCTTTTACTTCATCACTTCTTCCTTTAGCTTTTACGTACTATGTTGAAGAGCGAGTTTCAGAATGTTTTCTCAGATCCATTTTGATTTTTTCTTTCTTTTCTTTTTAATAGCCTTTTTCTTCATGTATGATGTTCTTGTTGTCATCTCACAACTGGTCTGGCCTCCAGTCATTAGTGTTCGATGCACCAAACCTATTCTTGAGATGGTACCTATATTCAGGTGGGATATACTCAGGGTCATACTTTAGCTCTTGTGAATTTGTTTTAGTTTTCTTCAGCTTCACCTTGAACTTGCATAGGAGCGATTGATGCTCTGTTCCGCAGTCTGCCCCTGGACTTCTTTTGACTGATGGTGTTGAGCTTCTCCGTCAACTCTTTCTACAGTATAGTTGATTTCATTCCTGTGTATTTCATCTGGTAAGGTCCAGTGTGTATAGTCTCTACTTATGTTGTTGAAGAAAGGCTTTTCTGATGAATTAGTTATTGGTTTTGCAAAATCCTATCATCAATCTCCCTCATTGTTTCTATCATTAAGGCCATATTTTTCCAACTACTGACCCTTCTTTGTTTCCATCTTTCGCATTCATTCACCAGTAATTATCAATGCATATTGATTGTATGTTTGATCAATTTCAGACTGTAGAAGTTGGTACAAATCTTCAATTTCTTCATCTTTTACATTAGTTATTCATACATAAATTTGAATAATAGTTGAATTAACTGGTCTTCTTTGTGGGCGTATCGATATTATTCTATCACTAGCAGTATGGTACTTCAGGATAGATCTTGAAATGAAGAAACTAATAATTAGGGTGATCAGGGAAGACCTGCATTCTTGAGAAAAAAGCAAAACAAAAATGTAAGCTGACATTTGCATGATTAGAAAACCAGCCATGTGAAAACCCAGAAGGAGAGCATTATAAGGAGAGGGAGCTACATTTAAGGAATCCATAAAGGCAGAAAACATGTTCTGTGGCTAAAGTATTCTAAGATAGGAAGAAGCACCATCAGCTTAATCATAGCTTTTTATGGGGTTGGGGCAGAGGGAAGATAAAATACATACAGCTTTAAAACGTACAATACAATTCTATGATGTAAACAGCTTCAGATAAAGTGAACATTTATAAAGTTGCATTTTAGAGTCACTAGGAAACCTTGGCGGGGTAGTGGTTAAGAAGTTTGGCTGCTAACCAAAAGGTCAGCAGTTGGAATCCACCAGGCACTCCTTGGAAACCATATGGGGCTGTTCTACTCTGTCTATTAGGGTTGCTCTGAGTCGGAATCAACTTAACAGCAACAGGTTTGGTTTTTGGTTTTTTGGTAGTATGGTATGTTTATAATTTTTCTTCAGTGAAATTGGGAACATGTATAGGGTCATTGTCAGTTGGAATCGCCTTGACGGCAATGAGTTTTTCTTTTTATATACTGTTTTATAATTTTCTTTTAAAACATGAGTGAATTAACAGGTTTTTGACACATGACCAGGTCTGGGCCTTTGGAAATTATCTAACTGTAAATTGGCTTAAATATTTGGTGGCCTATAACTGCAAAAATTCTGTGTCTCCACATATATATTTTACCTCATATATTATTCTGGCACACATTTTTTTTTTTCACTTAATTCTGTGTTTCTTTTATTTATTATTTTTATTGTGCTTTAAGGGAAAATTTACAAATCAAGTCAGTCTGTCCTACAAAACCTTATATACACCTTGCTCTATACTCCTAGTTGCTCCCCCCACAATGAGACAGCACATTGCTTCTCTCCACCCTGTGTTTCTGCGTCCATTCAGCCAGCTTCTGTCCCCCTCCGTCTGGCACACATATTTATAGCATCAAATCAACGGGATCTTTTCCACTGATACAAAGGCTGAGTAAATGTTAACATTCAACAAGGAAAGATGGCCCCAGTCTACCATTCTCCTTCCCAAAATTCTCTCATCAGGCTACAAGTGGTTTATCAGATTGTCCTATAGCAATTCCAATTTTGCTTATCAGTTAGGACCAAAATGTGTCATCCTTTCTATTTTTAGGGATTGTTGGAAGCTATGCTGTGGCATGTGAGATGTGAGGAGCATCTGTTAAAGAGAATACTAGAGGTGAAGGTGTTAGATGTTGAAAGAAATGATAAGGCTTTGGGCTCAGCTTCCCCCTAAAGTTGTAAAGGGCTTGCAAACAGGTAATTTTCTCAGTATATTTCTGTGAGGCAGATTTTATTTGCCATAAACGCATAGATGCATAGAAATGGTAAGTTGGCTCAGTGCTGATCTTTGTCTAGCTTGATGTTAACAGTAACTGGACCAAGAGGGTTGGTGAGTCCTGTTTTAACCAGTTCCTTATTTGCAACAAGCATCCATCTTGGCCATAGCTTTATTTACAGTTTTTAAGGATTCAAAAAAAAAAACATTTATATGTCTAAGATGATTTTGAATTTTTGCATTCAAGTGACACAGAAAATTTCTAGAAATGTATAAGAATCATTCAGATGTTCTCTCAGTGAGTTGTACTTTGTTTCCTTTATTTAAATTTTCTCTTTTCTTGTATGCCTTTTCACACTATTTGGATTAGCTTTGCCGAAGTCTACTCTTTAAGTTATTTCAGCTCTCCAGGCCATTGCATGTCTTTCCTGTTTATTGCTTAGAGAACCCCCCAGTTATCCACTGCACAGTCTATGAAACAACTTCTCCCGGAGCTTTTAAGTTATCTTTCCCTAATTTTTAAGCCCATTCTCTTCGCAAGTTCACTAATTCTGGCCCATACAAACAATAAAGAAAAGTAAAAAGATGGTTTTGTGGCAAAATAATTTACAACAGCTTTGTTTGTTTACTTAGAATTCATAATCATTCACATTTCATTGTTTTGAACTGGATCGTAAGTCATCAAATTTTCCCTAGGAAAGGTGGCATTTTTCAGAAATATGGATCTTTAAGTTAATGTAATGTGCTTTGTCAAATTCATACCATGCTTCTACTTATTTCCCTACAATAACTTCCTTCTTACATCTAATTCATTTCAGATTCTCTCGCTGCTTCCTCTTTATCAACCAGGAGACTATTGTTTTCCTCATGTTTAAGACACCAGTTTAAATGAATTGTTCAGTGTTTCACTACTTGATGTTGGACATATACAACTACGCATTTCTTTGTGCCATCAGTCTTAATGTTTCCCCCATGTGGTATGTTATATACCTCTCTTGTGACATTCCTTTACCTCCACAGAAGTTCTACTCCAGTTTCAAAGTAGAGCACAAATCACTCCTTCCTGGCTTTCCATAGACCTTCCCAGTTTCCGCACTAAGGTTTCTCGAAGACTAGGTGTCTAGCTCCTGAGAAACTTGACCAGTAGGGGATGGAGAGCTAGTAGATAAATACTCTCCTTTTCTATATTTTGGATGGACAACTCTGAAGTTCATTTTATACCATACATTAGTGGAATTGACACCCAGTCGTCCATGGTAATGACAAGCTCAATAACACACCCTTGGGTTAGTTTTCCCCTCCTTCCCTTTTCCATGCTTCATAGACATCTGCCTTAACTCCCTCCCAGTTCTCTTTCCTGGGTCTATTCTGAAACTAAACCACTTGCATGCAAGCCCGTGTCTTGATGTCTGTTTTTAGGAGATGTCAAGCTAAAACGCATTATCAGATACTTACAACTTCTAGAATCCTTGGTAGATCATTTAATGGCTTTGTGCCTCAGTTGCTTCACCAGTGTGGAATAATAATGCTAATTACTTCCTTGGAAGAAAAGAGTTAACATAACAGGCCTGAGACTGCTATCCTGAAAGAACCCTACTCGTGAGATTGGCCTGTGACTGGCATCTAAGATCTTGGTGGGTAAGCGGTTCCCTACACTGATATAAAACTTTCCTTAATTGATAAGGGTAGCTTACTGTGCTTAGGCTGTTTTGCAAACACTATTGATTATGTTGAACACATTCTTTCTTTCTGGAAGTCTGGAATTTTGGTCCATGCTAGGCATAGGGTACCTATGTTACCAGCTCCCGAAAAAACCCTTGGCTCTGTGTCTCTAACAGGCCTCCATGAACACAAACACTCCACACATGTTTCTGCATTTTTGTTGCTGGGGAAGAGTGTGCTCTCTGTGGCCCTTTGTGGGAGGGAGAGCATAAGAAAACCCACACGTGGATTCTTTCTTACCCTGCCTGTGACTTTTTTCTTTTATGATCCAGCTGTGTAGACTTGCAGCACTATTGTAATAAAACTTAGCTATGAGCTCAACTATATTCTGAGTCCAATGTGTTCTTTTCATGATTCTCTAAATATAGAGATGGTTGAGGACCCCTGACAAAGCTCTGATGGTTATTGTGAAGACTTAATGAGGTAAGATTATTGTAAAGATTTATTGAGATTAACACAATGCTTCCAATATCACAAGTATTCAATCAGTGTTAAGATTTACATTAAAGCACATTCTTTTGGCGCACTATTTTTATGGGGTACCAATTAGTTCTGAGATCCCAGTTAATCATATTGACTGAGTCTATAGGTCATTTACTGTCCAAAGATACAAAGTAATAGGTTGTTCTTAGAGGTACTATGGTTGGAATTTAGCTTGGTAATGCTCAATATAATTGCTTTAAAACCCTGGCTCTTCTCCTCTACCTTATGCATAACCCATAGGAAATGCAGAGTACTAGTTAATGACTTTTCCATCATTGTCAACAAAAGCCTCCTCCCCGAACATGCCATTCAAAAGCATTGACCCAAGCTTGCTTTTTACCTTTCTGCACCGGCACCGTCTCCTCATTTAGGGTAACCTTCCCTTCCTATCATCTTGTCAACCTCTGATTCACTCATCACGGACTGACTCACATCCTTTTTCTGGGAAGTGGTCACGGAATACTGGATTCCTCTTGGGTTTCTCCTTTCATGGAACACAATGTAGTTATACAATCATGGATTTGAGTATGCAGACTTGCGTTCTGCACCATAACTTTGCCTCTAATTTTAAGACCGTGAGCACATTGCTTAAATTTCCTGAGGTACTGTTTGGTAATCTGTAATAGCAAAATAACAGTTCATTCATTGAATAATGTTTGCTAAGCCAGCGTGGGAGGCAGGGAACAGAATGAGTTAACATACTACAGCAAGCACTTTATAAACACCAAAGCACTACCCACATGCTCACTTTTTTTTTATAGTGTTTTTTAACCTCTTGCTTTATAGTTCTATGTTACCATGTCTTCTTATTTTGTTTTTATATTTCATGTCTCCAAACAGATTTGAAAAATGGGGCTGCCTCATCTACATCTTGACCTGCCCTGTGATTGCTAGCACAGTGATGTGCAGTCAGGGATCAGTAAGAATCTTCCCTTGTTTATTGATGAGGACCTGTGTGTTTGCAAATAGAAGATCAGAGGAGTCTTTGGAAGAGAAAAAAAGCACTGGATTGAAAGTAGCCAATCTAATGCAGAAGGGGAGCTAATGAAGTGGTAGATTTTCCTGGTTATCATGGGGAATCTTGACCTCAAATCTTCTCCAATGCTGATTAAGAGATCCTTAATTATTAGCTGCTTTAGAACTAAGTGCACTACTGCCCCGTAATTTCGTTCATTAATTATACTAATGTGTGCTGGTGTCTAAGGCAACCCTTAGATTTTCTGTCATTGGCTGTCATTTATCATACGTAGAACTATTAAGTATTCTAGAGTTTTCCTCATGGGCATCTACCACTATCACCAGTCACTGTCAGTTCTGACTCCTGGTAACACTTTATGTATCAGAGCAGAGCTTGCATTTTAGTGAGGGGAAAAAATAAACAATAAACCTAATAAATAAGTAAATAGGGCACGCTGTAACGTTAAAAACAAAAACAAAAAACAGAAACGGTACTTCAGGGTAAGGGGAACAGGGAATGCTAGGAAGGAAGGTGGGGTGGCCATTTTGAATCAGGTTTTCTGGGAGATGTAGGGTTTTTGATGGCTGTAGGGTTTTCAGTTGCTGTAGGGTTTTCAATGGCTGATTTTTTGCAATTAGATTGCCATGCCTTTCTTCTGGGTGGACTCAAACCTCCAATCTTTTTGTTAGCACCCAAGTGCATCATCGTTTGCACTGCCCAGTGTCTCCCATGGAAATCTAAGGTGAGTTATTTAGTAGTGACCTATGAAAATGCAAGTAGTATAAAGAAACAGTGGCATAGAATATTTATTATTGAATAACATAATGATTATTTGCCAGACAAATGTTACAGGAACTTTTAAAATGTTAGCTACTTTAGTCCTTGTAACACTTTGTAGTAGTTGTAATTATTATCTCCATTTTATAGATGAAGAAACTGAGGCATCGAGTAGTAAGTGACTTACCCAAGATCACACAGTTAATTAAATGACTGAACATATTCAAAACCACTCAGTCTGACTCTATAGTATATACTTTTAGCCCCAATTTTATGCTGCCTTCATTATATGGAGTCCTGGTAGTGCAGTGGTTAAGAGCAAAGGCTGCTAACCAAAAGGTTGGCAGTTCGAATCCACCAGCCACTCCTTAGAAACTCTATGAGGCAGTTCTACTCTGTTCTATGGGGTTGCTATGAGTCGAAGTTGGCTCGATGTAAATGGGTTTAGGTTTTGGTTTCATTATATGTGTGCTTATCTATCTATGGATATATGTATCCATGTTGATGTTGATGCTGTTTTAGTTGTTTGGGGGCCAATGTGATGTCGTTACTCAAAAAAAAAAAAATATGATTTGTGGATTTGCATACTTCTGTGACTTATTTGGAAACCCTGGTGGTGTAGTGGTTAAGTGCTATGGCTGCTAAGCAAAGGGTCGGCAGTTCGAATCCGCCAGGCGCTCCTTGGAAACTCTGTGGGACAGTTCTACCCTGTCCTATAGGGTCGCTATGAGTCAGAATCGACTCAACAGCACTGGGTTTGGTTTGTTTTTTTTTGTGACTTATTTATCTTTGCGTGCTTATATTTTCACTTTTGTACTTGGGTTTGAGAAGGGTAAACAAGGCAGTGGATGATAAATTATAGATGAGGAGTCCTAGGTAAATATCTCCATACTCTAAGTTGATGCAATGAGAGCAACTAATCTGAACCACGGCAGCACATCTTTGGGCATGTTTGTCAGGCAGCTGGATAGTCTCATTATAGCTGAGCTGATATCCACTACCCTTGTTCAGTGTGCGTATAATCCAGCATTAAAAGCATAAGGTATAAAAGGATGAAAAGACTCTGCCCCACTTCACCTATTCAACTGCATCATTATGCCTTGACCTTTTGACCAAATAAGATTCACGTTCTCTGTCCCTGCACTTCTACCCACTTTTAATACTGTGGCACAGATTTAATGCATTGGAAACCTGTAAGCAATAAGAACACAGAAAAGAGTGGCCAGCATGATTAAGATTTTATTTGTAGCGTAATTCCATTATAATTAACGTTATGTAACTGGAGAGATACGGTGTTTGCACCTCTTCCTGGCAGATGTTTTTAAGTCAGTGGCAGAAAGGAGATTAAATAGTAAACGAAGACCTATTTCTTGAAAATTGTTTTTGCATCCTGTGTTGTTGGATATATTTGTTTGTTTCCAAAGCCCAGTTAATTTAGTAAGGAAAAGAAGCGTTATGTTTACCAAGCATGCTAAATAAACTTGTTTACAGTGTTCTGAAGTAGTTGAACTTTTTATATTAGAGCTGAAATTATGATGTTGGTGAAGAATATTGAATATACCATGGACTTTCAGAAAAACAAACAAATCTGTCCTGGAAGAAGTACAGCCAGAATGCCCATAGAAGCAAGAATGGTGAGACTTCGTCTCACGTACTTTGAATGTGTTATCACAAGGGACCAGTCCCTGGAGAAGAACATCATGCATGGTAAAGTAGAGGGTCATTGAAAAAGAGGAAGACCACAGTGAGATGGACTGACACAGTGGCTGGAACAATTGGCTCAGACACAGCAACAATTGTGGGGATGGTACAGGACTAGGCAGTGTTTCTTTAGTACACAGGATTGCTGTGAGTTGGAACTGAGTAGATGACAGCTAACAACAGGCAGTTTTTACTTTTATGAAATGTGTGATTGAGGCCTATTGTTAGTAATCTGTTTGCATACTGAAAATTTGGTCAATGGACACCTGTTAGGAGAATTCAAACTACCCAGGCTTGGCAGTTCTAGCCGCTACCATTACATTTGTAAACTAAATGAGGGTCAGACTGAACCGTTTTGAGATATGACAATTATTAAACGTATACCCACAGAAACCCTGAAGGGATGCTGTGTATTGATGGGCTTTTATTTTCACATACCAGATTCTTAACTAATCCAGGACCAAATTCCACTGTTGACTCTTCACTCAGTAAAATCATATGAATATTGAGTGTTTTATTGCCAATAGATGGCATTCTTGAATAGAAACATTATGCACTGTAACTCCACCTGGTGGCCTCCACATAACCTTTTAAGTGATCGATTAAAAAGCCTTTGCCTCCCACCTCCTCCGCCCCCTTTTTAATCCCCAGTCTTATTGATGTGTTCTGAATTCTCCCTCATGGCTGTATCCATTAACTACTATATAGATGAGTTTTTTGAACTAAGCATGTGCAGTTTACCATGTAGTACCTGGCATTGTAATAATATCACATAACTTAAGGTTATATCCAGTGACTGAGAACAGGGGTAGATGCCTTGGGTAATGAAATCTTTCAGAATCTTTAGACCATTTTCAGGGTGCTTATTTCAGTGCCTTCCTCAATGTGCCTCTTAACAGAGAAGCAGTATGATAGGATCATCCCAGAAATCATAGCTGTGGTCTCTTGCAGGGATTTGGAGATCATCTCACTCGCTTTCCTAATTTTGCAGATGAAGCAGCTCATCTTAGATAAATTCTTTGGCCGACAAAGTTACTGGAAAAGTCAGAACACCCTAATTTAAGCCTAGTGAGTTCTGCTTTCTCAAAAGTATCCAGGCACTGTTTGAATGAGAAAGCAAAATACACAGCAAAAGATAGAGGAAAAACAAAGAAAACCGCTTGGAAAATACACCCGGCATAATTATTATTGGCAATATTTCCTTATCATTCCAGCTTTTCCAGATGCCTCCTAGCTCTGTTTGGTATCTAATAAGTTATCTTTGTTTTCAGTTGATAATTTGTCAGGTAGCTTCTGCGTTCTAAAATGGCGACGTACCATCTGCAAAGAAAACCAGTAATGGATATGCATTAAAGAGTCTGCATTACATCTGGCTAAGACCCACAAACTTCATCCGCTTGTGGGGTTTCTCCATTTTCTGCCTTTTATAAGGGACTACTTATCAGGTGTGCCTTTTATTCCAGACCAGGAAATCTTTCACAGGGATTTGTGTTGATGTATCTGATAAGAAAATTCATTAAATGCATTTTTATGGAGCTGATAAGATTGGGAGCAATACCTAGAGTTAGGAAGAGGTAAGATTATTTTCTTTAGCATAAGGCAGATGGGTTGTTGATTGCCTGTGTCATAAAGAAATGTTATTTTAATCTTTATCATTTACTTCAAAACAGACTTGATCAGTTTATCAGTGTGGTGTTCCCCACAAAGAACCTCTTGCTCCTGACATTTTTTTTCCTTCTCCCTTTCTGTTGCTTAGCCAATAGTAGCCATCTCTCTGCTAGAGACCTGTGATTGCATTTCAGTATGGTCTCACTTACAAAAGATTCAGGTTATGCTAGTGAAGACCACATACTTGTATTTCTTGTTACTTGAAGTAATGACAAAAATGATTCACTTTTTCTGAGCATTATTGCCCTGAGAATATTTTTTCTAAGGATAAAAGGCCATAGTTTTTTGGAAATACTGAGTTCTCATTTATCTTGGCTTATCTGTGCTATCGATAAGATCTGCTGTCTCAGAACTCACTCAGAAGTAACAAAAGAACAAAGTGGCAGAGAAGACAGCTATGTCTATAAATTTCAGAGATAAAAAGGAATTATTTTTGTCTGTTCTACTTCTCTGTTGAATAGAATTTGAATTGAATGATTATTATGAACTGCTTGGGATTTAATGATGCCTACATTATCAGTTTGTACACTTACCCAGGTGTGAAGGATTATGCATACCGGGATAACCTGAAAGCTATTTAGATTAGGCAGCTTATTACTACAGAAGTTATCTTAGATGAAGTAACACACACAGAACCGTGAATGTCTATCTAGGAAGAAAATAGCTCAGCCTACTTTTCAATGTGTTACAGAATATATTTAATAGAAAACTGTTGAAATTTGGAAGAAATTAAAACTCATCCTGTATCTTTTTATGTTTCTCCTTTTTATTAATTTCTATCATTGTTTTGTTAATTTGTGAACCCTTCTACATGCTTAAAATAATATTTATCCCTGATGAAAATAGAATAAAGTCTGTTAACTTGTCGGTAAGATGAGCTTTGCTATCCTGTATGATAAACACATGATGTATTATTTGAGTCACATTTTTTATTAGATTCCAAAGACATAACATTAGTGTAACGAATGTGATCAGAACAAACATAATATAGAGAAAACAAAGAATTATAAAAACTGAGCATCATCATTGAAAGTGTGCATAAAGGCAGTTAACATGGAGAATTTCTATTATACTTCTTAACTTTTCATCATTCTGAAAGTGAAACTAAACAAAAAGTTATAAGAGAAATAGCAATTAAATATTTATACAAATACTATAAATGAACAATGTGCATATGAATATTTACATTTTTATTGTAGCACAGCATTTACCAATTCAGTATTTTTTCTTTATTTTTTCAAGATTTTTATTTTTTTAATTTTATTTATTTTGTTGTTGTTGAGAATATACACAGCAAAAACATAACACCGATTCAACAGTTTGTACATGTACAGTTCAGTGACATTGATTACATACTTTGAGTTGTGCTATCCTTCTCACCCTCCTTTTCTGAGTTGTTCCTCCTCCATTAATATGACCTCACTGTCTTCAAAAGTTCCTATCTAATCTCTCTCGTTGCTGTTGTCAGTTTGATCCAATATAGATAGTTCTTAACAGAGCATAATGCTCAAGACAGACACTTATTACTAGTTAAGCCAAATTATTGTTTGGTTTTAAGAAAAGTTCAGGGGATATTTTTGGCTGAAGGTTTAAAGCTTATCTCAGGGCTGTAGTTTCAGGGATTCATCTAGCCTTCATGGCTCCAGAAAGTCTGCAGTCCATGAGAATTTGAAATTCTGTTCTGCACTTTTCCCCTTTTGATCGGGATTCTTCATGGACTCTTTGATCAAAATGTTCAATAATGGTAGCTGGCTATTATCCAGTTTTTCTAGTCTCATGGCAAAGGTAGCAATTGCTTCATAGAGGCAATTAGCCACACATTCCATATCCTCCTCTTGTTCCTGGCTCTCCTTCTTCCTCTGTTGATCCAGGTGAATAGAGACCAATTGTTGTGCCTTGGATGGCCTCTTGCAAGCTTTTAAGACCCCAGGAGCTATGCAGCAATCTAGGAGATAGAACAGAAGTACTAAACATGATAGTAGGCCAGTTAACTGGGACGTCCCATGAAACCACAACCCTAAACCTCCAAACCGAGGAACCAGATCCCATGAGGTGTTCGGTTGTACATAAGCAGCCTCAGCAGCTACTCTTTTTTTTCTCATTGTTGTAAGTTTATCTATCACACAACTTTTGCCAATTCGACTTTTTATAGGTGTGCAACTTATTGACAGCAGTTATAATAATTGGCTGTGCAGCACTACCCTTAATTCATGAAATACATGGTGTATTTTGATGAATGGTTATTATGCCTACCAAGGAGCCCTGGTGGTGCAGTGGTTAAGAGTTCGGCAGCTAACCAAAGGTCCGCGATTTGAACTCACCAGCCGCTCCTTGGAAACCCTGTGGGGCAGTTCTGCTCTGTCCTGTAGGGTTGCTGTGAGTTGAAATTGACTCATTGGCAATGGATTTTTTTTTTTTGTATGTTTACCAAAGGACAAGATTTTAATAAAATACCCTCATTAGATTTTAAACTTTGATGACTTAGAAGCCACAGGAACATCTAGTACATGTGTGTTCTTAGACTTATTTATTTTCATACACATTCACTCAACACCCAGTGACCACTATGAGAGAAGCATTGTTTCAGGTGATAGAATACAAATACCAGGCATGATTGGCCTATCTTCATGGAAATTACAGATGGGGGAAGGGAGATATAGCAGTAGAATAGTCTTTAAAATTTAGTGCAGGAAATGTGATAGGAGATGCAGTGAGCCATCTTAATTTAGTGGAGAAGCGTTCAGGAAGTTGTGTTTTGAAGAATGTTTAGCGAGTGCTTTTTATAAGGTATTGTGAATTGTGTACAGTGTTGTGAAAATACAGTGCAATGACAACATAATCATGATGAAATTATAGAGTGGTCTCATTGGAAGCACTTGTCAGGTTTTCATCATCTTGATCACTGCGCAAGCACTGTGATTTAGCAGGAAGCATACAGGAGGTAGAAACCTTGGTGGCATAGTGCTTAAGAGCAGTGACTGCTAACCAAATTGTCGGCAGTTCAAATCCACCAGGTGCTCCTTAGAAACTCTATGGGGTGGTTCTACTCTGTTCTCATAGGGTTGCTATGAGTCAGAATCAACTTGACAGCAATGGGTTTGGTTTGGTTTGGTTTATATAGGAGGTGGAGATAGGTGGTCCCATTCTGTGGTTATTAGTAGTGCAACCAAAGGCCAAATACTGAGCCTCTCTTATCCAGCTCCCTTCACTGAGAACTGAGGATAATACCTGTGTATGTTCTACAAAAGTTTGACATAATGTCCAAACAAGATCGTGGGTCTGGAAACATATTTTAAATTGAAAAGTTCTTTAAAATTCAACTGCCCGGAGACGGGGCCAAGATGGCGGAGTAGTCAGAAGCTTCTGGTGAACCGTCTTACAACAAAGGCCCCCAAAAAACCAAGTGAAACAAGTGCATTTATGAAAAGCTAGAAGCCCTGAACGTCAAAGGCAAAGTTAGAAAACGGACTGAGTGGCAGAGGGAGGGAGAGATGGTTCAGAAGCAGAGAGGAATTGCCAGACCTGAATCGCTGGGAACCCTCAGGCTGTGGTGGGCTGGTGGTAGCATTCGACTGCAGATTGCTCAGGAAGAAACAGCCAGCTGCACAGCCTCCACGTACCTCTGGATCCAGAAAAGAACAGCGTTCTTGGCAAAAACTAAGTACTTGTGTATATTTTACTGTGGCTCCAGCCCCCAAGGTGGCTTAAGTGGCTTTTGATTTCCTTGGGCCTGAGATAAGGCCTGTGGCATGTCCTGAGCCATTCTCCCAGCCTTGGAGAAGGAATAAATTCAGAACTGGGGAAAAGATAATCTGCCAGCACCACTCACTAACCTGGGGAGCTCAGGACAGAAGTGGCTCCTATCTAGGCATAAACGACCCATGGATTTTAATTACTTTCCCCCCTGTATGGACCTGTGTGGGCCTATTTCAGGAGAATAGGCCCCTGTTGGCAGGCTGCAACAGTTTCAGCTGTGCGGTGGAGAGGTGAGTATTTGATGTTTGACACTGCTTTGCCTATTAAACAGGGTCCTCATTTACCCACATCAGGGGCATAAGGACGGGTGGCTCCACTCAGGTCCCCCATCCACCCACGACAGAGGTCCAAGGATAACTGGTACCTCCAACCTTTTACAACCAAAAGCATTGGGTGTACAAGGTCCGTATGCAGAACCTGCCCACCTGTGCTCTCTAGGGAACAGGGATGTGCTTTCCTCACAGGCACTCGGGGGATGGTTGTCAGACCCCTGCCTTGTTCAGAGCATGACCCCCTGCAGCAAGCAGATACTGGTACCTACACAAATCACCCCTGCCCCTCTAAGACTGTAGGACAGAGCCTGTACCCCACACTTGACCAACTACCCAGGCATCTGAGCTGAATTCATACAAGAAAAGTGAATGGACTGCTAGACTCCTATACCTGGTAACAGCTCTAGCGATTTGGTGATAGGACGTTAGAGCTTCAGAGGTGAAAATAATCAAGGTATCTCACTCAAGCAACCTATTTGGACATATCAAAATAAAACAAAGCAAGGAGATAAGGTATAGTAAGCAAACACATAATAAACTAATACAATAACTTATAGATGACTCAGAAACAACAATCAATATTAAGTCACATAAAGAAGCAGACCATAATCACTTCAACAAACTCTCAAAAGAAGAATCAAGGCATCTTCTGGATGAAGGTACCTTTCTGTAATTACCAGATGCAGAATACAAAAGATTAATATACAGAACTCTTTAAGACACACCAAGAATGGGATCAGGAAAGAGATCAGGCACTACAGAGAACAAGCCAAGGAACACACAGATAAAGTAGTTGAAGAAATTAAAAAGGTTTTTCAAGAACATAATGAAAAATTTAATAAGCTGGAAAAACCCATAGACAGCAATGAGAAATTCAGAAGATTAACAATAAAATTACAGAATTAGGCAACTCAATATAGTCAGAGGAACAGAATGGAGCAACTGGAAGGCAGAATTGGTGAACTTAAAGATAAAGCACTTGGCACCAATATATTTGAAGAAAAATTAGATAAAAGAATTAAAAAAAATGAAGAAACCCTAAGAATCATGTGAGACTCTATGAAGAGAAATAACCTACGAGCGATTGGAGTACCAGAACAGGGAGGGATAACAAAAAATACAGAGAGAATTGTTGAAGATTTGTTGGCAAAAAACTACCCTGATATCATGAAAGATGAGAAGTATCTGTCCAAGATGCCCATCAAACCCCAACATAATGTACATCTTAAAAGAAAGTCACTAAGACATATTATTATCAAACTTGCCAAAACCAAAGATAAAGAGAGAATTTTAAGAGTACGTAGGGATAAAGGAAAAGTCACCTACAAAGGACAGTCAATAAGAATAAGCTCGGACTACTAAACCATGCAGGCAAGAAGGCAATGGAGTAACTTATATAAAGGATTGAAGGAAAAAAATTGCCAGCCAAAAATCATATATCCAGCAAAACTGTGTCTCAAATACAAAGGTGAAATTGGAACATTTCCAGATTAACAGAAGTTTAGAGAATTCTTAAAAAGCAAACCAAACCTACAAGAAATACTGAAGGGAGTTCTCTGGTTAGAAAATCAATAATATCAGATATCAACCCAAGGCTAGAACAATGGACAGAGCAATTAGATGTCAGCCCAGATAGGGAAATCACAAAAATAAAACAAGATAAAAAATGCTTAAAACAGGGAAACAGTGATGTCATCATGTAAGACAACATTAAAACAATAAAGAGGGACTGAGAAATGTAGTCATAGATCTTTCATATAGAGAGGAAGACAAGGCGATATAAAGAAATAAAAGTTAGGTTTAACCTTAGAAAAATATTAAGGTAACTACAAAGGAGACTAACTATCCTACTCATCAAAATAAAATACAAGAAAAAAATAGAGACTCAGCAGAAACAAAATCAGCTACAACGAAAAAGAGGAAAGGACAATATACAAAGATAAACTACTCAGCACAAAACTTAGGTGGTAAAACGAAACTGTCAACAACATACAAAAAAAAGACATCAAAATGACAGCACTAAACTCATACCTATACATAATTACGATGAATGTAAATGGGCTAAATGCACCAATAAAGAGAGAGAGTGGCAGAATGGATAAAAAAAAACACGATCTGTCTATATGCTGCCTACAAGAGACACACCTTCGACTTAGAGACACAAACAAACTAAAGCTGAAAGGCTGGAAAAGAATATATCAAGGAAACAACAATCAAAAAAAAGCAGGAGTGGCAATATTAATTTCTGACAAAATAGACTTTAAAGTTAAATCCACCCCAAAGGATTAGGAAGGACACTATATAATGAGTAAAAGGACAGTATACCAGGAGGATATAACCATATTAAATACTTATACACCCAATGACAGGGCTGCAAGATACATAAAACAAACTAGCAGCGTTGAAAAGTGAGATAGACAACTCCACAACTATAGCAGGAGGTGTCAACACACCATTTTTGGTGAAGGACAAGACATCCAGAAAAAAGCTCGGTAAAGACGCGGAAGATCTAAATGCCACAATCAACTAACCTGACCTTATAGACATATACAGAACACTCCACCCAACAGCAGCTAAGTATGCTTTCTTTTCCAACGCAGAGAGAACATTCTCTAGAACAGACCATATATTACGTCATAAAGCAAGCCTTAGCAGAATCCAAAACATCAAAATATTACAAAGCATCTTCTCTGACCCTAAGGCCAAAAAAGTAGAAATCGATTAACAGAAAAAGCAGGGAAAAGAAATCAAACACTTGGAAACTGGGCAATACTCTGCTCAGAAACAACTGCGTTATAGAAGAAATGAAGGATGGAATAAAGAAATTCATAGAATCCAATGAAAATGAAAACACTTCCTGTCAGAACCTTTGGGACACAGCAAAAGCAGTGCTTAGAGGTTAATTTATATCAATAAATGCACACATCCAAAAAGAAGAAAGGGTCAAAATAAAAAAATATTATCCATACAAATTGAACAAATATAAAGAGAGCAACAAGAGAAATGCTCAGGCACCAGAAGGAAACAAATAATAAAAATTAGAGCAGAATTAAATGAAATAGAAAACAGAAAAACAATTGAAAGAGTTAACAAGACCAAAAGCTGGTTCTTTGAAAAAATCAACAAAATTGATAAACCATTGGCCAAATTGACAAAAGAAAAACAAGAGAGGAAGCAAATAACCTGAATAAGAAATGAGATGGGCAATATTACAACAGACCCAGCTGAAATTAAAAGGATCGTATCAGGTTACTACGAAAAATTGTATTCTAACAAATTTGAAAACCTAGAAGAAATGGATGGATTTCTAGAAACACACTACCTACCTAAACTAACACAGACAGAGATAGAACAACTAAATAGACCTATAACAAAAGAAGAGATTGAGAAGGTAATTTAAAAAGTCCCAACAAAATAAAGCCCTGGCCTGGATGGCTTCATTGGAGAGTCCTGCCAAACTTTCAGAGAAGAGTTAACACCACTACTACTAAAGGTATTTCAGAGCATAGAAAAGGACAGAATACTCCCAAACTCATTCTATGAAGCCAGACTATCCCTGATACCAAAACCAGGTAAAGACGCCACACACAAAAAAAGAAAATTACTTACCTATATTCCTCATGAACTTAGATGCCCAAATCCTCAACAAAATTCTAGCCAATAGAATTCAGCAACATATCAAAAAAATAATTCACCATGACCAAGTGGGATTCATACCAGGTATGCAGGGATAGTTCAACATTAGAAAAGCAGTTAATGTAATCCATCATATAAATAAAACCAAAGACAAGAACCACATGATCTTATCAATTGATTCAGGAAAGGCATCTGACAAAGTTCAACACCCATTCATGATAAAAACTCTCAGCAAAATAGGAATGGAAGAAAAATTCCTCAGCATAATAAAGGGCGAACAGCCAACATCATCCTAAATGGAGAGAGTCTGAAAGCATTTTCCTTGAGATAGGGAACCAGACAAGGACGACATTTATTACTGCTCTTATTCAACCTTGTGCTTCAGGTCCGAGCCAGAGCAATTAGGCTAGATAAAGAAATAAAGGGCATCCAGATTGGTAAGGAAGAAGTAAAACTATCTATTTGCATATGACATGATCTTATACACAGAAAACCCTAAAGAATTCTCAAGAAAACTACTGAAACTAATAGAAGAGTTCAGCAGATTATCAGGATACAAGATAAACCAAAAAAACCAAACCCACTGCCGTCGAGTCGATTCCGACTCATAGCGACCCTATTCATAGCGACCCTATAGGACAGAGTAGAACTGCCCCATAGGATTTCCAAGGAGCGCCTGGTGTATTTGAACTGCCAACCTCTTGATTAGCAGCTATAGCACTTAACCACTACACCACCAGGGTTTCTGGATACAAGATAAACATACAAAAATCAGTTGGATTCCTCTATACCAACAAAAAGGACATTGAAGAGGAAATCACCAAATCAATACCATTTACAATAGCCCCCAAGAAGATAAAATATTTAGGAATAAATCTTACAAGAGACATAAAAGATTATACAAAGAAAACTACAAGACACTACTGCAAGGGAGCAAAAGAGACCTCCGTTAGTTGAAAAATATACCTTGCTCATGGATAAGAAGACTTAATATTGTAAAAATGTCTATTCTACCAAAAGCCATGTATAGATACAACGCAATTCCAATCCAAATTGCAATGACATTTTTTAATGAGATGGAGAAACAAATCACCAACTTCATATGGAAGGGAAAGAGGCCTCGTATAAGCAAAGCATTACTGAAAAAGAAGAACAAAGTGGGAGGCCTCACTTTACCTGATTTTGGAACCTATTATACCACCACAGTAGTCAAAACAGCCTGGTACAACAACAGGTACATAGACCAATGGAACAGAATTGATAATCCAGACATAAATCCATCCACATGTGAGCAGCTGATATTTGACAAAGGCCCAACGCCAGTTAAATGGGGAAAAGTCAGTCTGTCTAACAAATGTTGCTGTCATAATAATATCATCTGCAAAAAAATGAAACAATACCCATACATCACACCATGCACAAAGACTAACTTAAAATGGATCACAGACCTAAATATAAAATCTAAAATTATAAAGATCATGGAAGATAAAATAGAAACAATGCTAGGAGCCCTAATACATGGCGTAAACTCTATACAAAACATTACTAACAACGCAGAAGAGAAACTAGATAATTGGGAGCTCCTAAAAATCAAACACCTATGCTCATCCAAAGACTTCAGCAAAAGAGTAAAAAGATTATCTACAGACTGGGAAAAAGTTTTTAGGTATGACTTTTCCGATCAGCGTCTGATCTCCCAAATCTTCATGATACTGCAAAAATTCAACTACAAAAAGACAAATAACCCAATTAAAAAATGGGCAAAGGATATGAACAGACACTTCACTAAAGAAGACATTCAGGAAGCTAACAGATACATGAGGAAATGCTCACCATCATTAGCCCTTAGATAAATGCAAATCAAAACTACCATGAGATCCCATCTCAACTCCAATGAGGCTGGCATTAATCTAAAAAACACAATAAATGTTAAAAAGCTAGAAATAGAGCTACCATACGATCCAGCAATCCCACTTGTTGTAATATATCCTAGAGAAATAAGAGCCTTTACACGAACAGATATATGCACACCCATGTTCTTTGCAGCATTGTTTACAATAGCAAAAAGATGGAAGCAACCAAGGTGCCCATCAATGGATGATTGGATAAATGAATTATGGTATATTCAAACGGTGGAATACTACACATTGATAACAATCATGAATCTGTGAAACATTTCATAACATGGAGGAATCTGGAAGGCATTATGCTGAGCGAAATTAGTCAGTTGTAAAAGGACAAATATTTTATGAGACCACTATTGTAAGAGTCAAAAAATAGTGTAAACAGAGAAGAAAATATTCTTTGATGGCTACAAGAGTGGGGAGGGAGGGAGGGAGAGGGGTTTTCACTAATTAGGTAGTAGATAAGAACTATTTTAGGTAAAGGACAAGAAAACACACAATACAGGAGAGGCCAGCACAGCTGGACTAAACCAAAAGCAAAAAAGTTTCTTGAATGAAATAAATGCTTCGAAGGCCAGTGTAGCAGGGGCGGGGGTTTGGAGACCATGGTTTCAGTGAACATATAAGTCAATTGGCATAATAAAATCTATTAAGAAAACATTCTACATCCCACTTCGGAGAGTGGCGTCTGGAATCCTAAACGCTAGCAGGTGACCACCTAAGATGCATCAATTGGTCAACCCACCTGGACCAAAGGAGAATGAAGAAAACCAAGGACACAAGGTAATTATGAGCGTAAGAGACAGAAACGGCCACATAAACCAGAGACTACATCAGCCTGAGACCAGAAGAACTAGATGGTGCCTGGCTCCCACCGATGACTGCCCTGACAGGGAACACAACATAGAACCACTGAAGGAGCAGGAGAGCAGTCAGATGCAGACCTCAAATTCTCATGAAAAGACCAGATGTAATGGTCTGATTGAGACTAGAAGGACCCTAGAGGTCATGGTCCCCAGACCATGCCCAAGACAGGAACCATTCCCAAAGCCACCTCTTCAGACAGGGATTGGATTGGACTATGGGATAGGAAATGATACTGGTGAAGAGTGAGCTTCTTGAATCAGGTGGACACATGAGACTATCTGGGCAGCTCCTGTCTGGATGGGAGATGAGAGGGCAGAGGGGGTCAGAAGCTGGCCAAATGGACATGAAAATAGAGAGTGGAAAGGAGTGTGCTTTCTCATTAGAGGGAGAGCAGCTAGGAGTGTATAGCAAGGAGTATATAAAATTTTGTACGGGAGACTGACTTGATTTGTAAACTTTCACTGAAAGCACAAAAAAAAAAAAAAAAAAAAAGGGCCAGGAGCTGAGTGTGTCCTTTGGACTCAGAGTCCCTTCACTGAAAAGCTCCTAGACAGGGGAAGATTGATGACAAGGACCTTGCCCCAGTATGAACAGAGAGAGAAAGCCTTCCTCTGGAGTTGGTGACCTGAATTCAGACTTCTAGTGTCCTAGACTGAGAGAGAATCACCTTCTGTTTGTTAAAGCCAACCACTTGTGGTATTTCTGTTATGGTAGCATTAGATAACTAAGAAACTGGGCAATGCGGGGATTTATAGGACATTTAAAGACTGTTTGTCTTTTTTCCAATGACTAATGGGAAGACACTGAAAGGTTAAAGAGGGCTGGGGAAGGGCTGCTCTTCTTGGGCTAATTCATTTATTTACTGTCACACACATCCACTCAACATCCAGTTGAGGTAGGAAAAGGACAGCTGGGACCAGGAGTGAATGGCATGAGAAAGCTCTCACTGATATTTCACCTGAGAGATGATGGTACGATGGGGAGATGTGATGAAGACAGAGAAATGTGGATGAAGTGAAATTGTCTAGACTTAGTGGTGAATTGGCTATGGGGGATGAGGGAGAGGAAGGTGTGTCTTTCTGGATTTCACAGTTGGATGAATTGTCTTGGTGCTGTTTTTTGCCAATAGTAGAAGTGGACCATTTGTTGTTGTTGTTAGGTGCTGTCAAGTCAGTTCCAATTCATTGCAACCCTATGTACAATAGAACAAAACACTGCCTGGTCCTATGCCATCCTCACAATCATTGTTATGCTTGAGCCCATTGTTGCAGCCACTATGTCAATCCATTTCGTTGTCACTGACTCTCTACCAAGTATGATGGACCATTTCGGGGGGGAAGAATTGGTATAGAACTTTCTGAATGGTGCAGTTAACATGGGAAAGGTTGATGGTTCCAGTTCACCCAGAGGTGCCTCAGAAGAAACAGGTGGCGATCTACTTTTGAAAAATCAGCCACAGAAGACCCTGTGGAGCAATTCTAGTCTGACACACAGGGGGTTGCCGTGAGCCTGAATTGATCTGACAGCAGCTGGTTTTGGTTTTGCTATAGAAAGCCATGTGTTTGCATTCAAACATGTTGAGTTTGAGATGCCTTTGAAGTATCCAAATGGAGATGCCAGGTGGCTACTTGGCTGCATGTGTGTAGAGCTCACGGAAGAGTCTGATGACAAAACATGGGAGTAACAAAAATGAAAATATTCATATACTTTAAGTCCAAACTACTTTATCATCAGTATCACCTTGAGATTTAATTTAGAAAGGTGTAATATAAAATTTTTGAGGGTATGAGAAGATGGAGATTTGAAAATCTTGGATTACACTAATACCATTTAAAATCCTCAATAATTTTAACTTAATGTTTTTAAAAGTTAGATTTCAGGTTTTTAAAACTGAGATATTTTAAAATATGCTTTTATTCTGCTCTAAAAATCTGACAGTGATTCTAAAGAAATGATAATAAGGGAGCTGTTTTCATGTAGTTTTACGTTATTAGGTACTGTTGAGTCAGTTCCAACTCACAGCAACACTGTGTACAATGGCACGAAACACTGCCCCGTCCTGCGCTGTCCTTACAATTGTTGCTATGTTTGAGCCCATTGTTGCACCTGCTGTGTCAATCTATCTCATTGAGGGTCTTCCTCTTTTTCGATGACTGTCTTTATCAAGCATGATGTCCTTCTCCAGGGTCTGGTCCCTCCTCATAACATGTCCAAAGTACATGAGACCAGGCTTCACCATCCTCGCTTCTATGGGGCATTCTGGTTGTACTTCTTGCAAAACAGGTTTGTTTGTACTTCTGGCAGTTCCTGGTATATTCAGCATTCTCCCACATCATAATTCAAAGGCATCGACTCTCCTTTGTTGTTTCCTATTCATTGTCTAGCTTTCACATACGTATGAGGCGATTGAAAATACCATGGCTTGAATCAGTGCATCTTAGTCCTCAAAGTGACACCTGTGCTTTTTAACACTTTAAAGAGGTCTCTTGCAGCCGATTTGCCCAATGCGATATGTTGTTTGATTTTTTGACTGCTGCTTCCATGGGTGTTGATTGTAGTTCCAAGTAAAATGAAATCCTTGACAACTTCAGTATTTTCTCTGTTTATCATGATGTCGCTTTGTTTTCTTTATGTTGAGGGTATAATCCATACAGAAGGCTATAGTCTTTGATCTTCATCAGTAAGTGCTTCAAGTCCTCTTCACTTTGAGCAAGCAAGGTTGTGTCATTGGCATAACGCAGGTTGTTAATGAGTCTTCCTCCAATCTTGATATTGCATTCTTTTTCATATAGTCCAGCTTCTCAGATTATATGCTGAACATACATGTATAAAATATAGTAAATATCTAATGTAATAACTATATGTAGATACTATGTGATATGTTGTTGTTGTGCTGTCAGTTTGATTCCATCACATAGTGACCCTGTATGAAAGAGTAGAATTGCCCCATAGGATTTCCTAGGCTGTAGTCCTACCCGGAGCAGATGTAGTTAATAAGGAATGGAAGGAATGCATATTAATTGTTGCTTTTTATGGCCTTATGAAATTTATCTTTTAATTTCAAGTAAGACAGTTCTGACTTTCATATGAAGTTCTGACTTTCATATCCTTCATTTTACTTATTTGAACATAGTACAGTATTTGTATCTCTTGCTTATTTCAGATATTTAGATATAAATCAGCCTATAGGCCTTTTTCTTACAGATTCACCATGACGATTTTCTTGCTCATCAGGATAAATTAATCACACGGATTAAGGGACATCATGATAAAATCAGGTCCTCTGTAATTCAGTGGGAAAGGCTTTTCCTAACATCACTTGCCATTGAGACTTGGCGAATAGTAATCTATTTTCTAAAACTAGCAATATAACGGACGGCAGTGACTGGTAAAAAAAAAAAAAAAGATTTATGCTTTATTCTAAAATCTTTCCATTTCTTTATGTGTAGGTGATATGCAGTTGAACTTGAGATGAATATCGTATTTGGGGGTATGTATGTAAAAAAAATTGTATTTTTTCCTATGTTTATTTAAATAAATATATAACATATAATAAATATCTAAATGTAATAAATATGTGTATATTCTATTTGATATGCTGCTGTTGTTGTGTGTCATCGAGTCCATTCCAACACATAGCTACTCTATATGACAGAGTAAAACTGCCCCATAGGGTTTCCTAGGCTGTAATCTTTATGGGAGCAAATGCCAGATCGTTTCTGCCTCAGAATGACTGGTGTGTTCCAATCACTGACCTTTACAGTTAGCAGGCGAGTGCTTAACCTTTGTGCAACCAGGGCTTCTTAATGATATATGTAAGTAATTTAAGAATTGTATAACAGTTCTGACTATTATTATTGATTGGGAACACTTTTCCTCATGACCTATAGAATTAACCTGTAGCCATATCTTACATAAAGACCATATACAGAGAACAGCAATGGATATTAAACTACAACAGGTGATTTTTAATGTACTACATAGCCCACAACATTCATTTGCAGAAAGGTTTTATTCTTACATGTCATTTCCTGGTATAGTTTTAAATTGTAGATTTTTCAAAATATAAAATTTAACTAATTAAATTTCTTATCTGATTTGCTACGTATAATATGCAGTGCATTTAATAGTATTCCTTCAGCTATTTATTTGACTGTAAATATTTGGTGCTTTTCATAAAATTTATATTTTTGCTATGTTTAATCCTAATATTGTCAAAATGTGTGTTCTGGAGCCTAACTTACCTAATTTACATGATTACTTTTAGTGATCAGTTTATTCTGTTTTTATTAGAAAAAACAATAAAAATATCATTAGCCACCATTTTGATTTTTCAGCCTAATAGTTTCCTGTTTTGGTCAAAACTCTGTCTTTACTCCTTCTGGCTTACTGTATATCGTATGCTGGAGAATCATCAGTTTGTTTATCAATTTAGTGTTAGAGATTCTGTGATTATAATGTTGCTTACTTTTGGTTACCCAATTGCAGATAATCCTGTGGCATTACTGAGTTTAATTTTGGGAAAGATCCTTAGCCTTAAAGGGGATTACTGACTATTTAAGAATGATTAATTAATCCGTACAAATTAAATCCCAGCTATACTAATGCCTGTCTAAGCTACAGACAGACAGACACACAGGCACACATAAACACTCAACCCGTAGCAGAAGTGGCCGAATAGTACTCGGGATGGTATCCTGAGGTCTAAGTAGCTGTGCCAGAGGTTCTGCAGTGCAGCCTTTCAGGACTGATCCTAACTCTTGTTAGCTATGGGATCTTGGCAGTTCAGTTTCTTTATGGCTCAATTTCCTCATTTATGTAATTAGTAGGCTGGGTCACGTTATTTCTTAGGTCCTCTTTGTCTCCAAAATAGTGTGTTTTCGTACTTTAAAAAGGCTGTAGAGGTTATTGATTTTGTATTGGTAAGGCTTTTACTAATTGAGAAGTTACAGGGAACCAGGGAGAAAGGCACATTTATTTAGTGGATGATATATTTAAAAAGCCAAACCAGTTGCTGTTAAGTCTCTTGGCTCAGGGTGACCTCATGTGTGTCAGAATAGAACTGTGACTTACAGGGTTTTCAGTGGTTCAGTTTTCAGAAGTACATTGTTAGACCTTTCTTCCAAGGCACCTCTGGGTAGACTCAAACCATCAACCTTTCAGTTAGCAGCCAAACATGTTAACTTTTTGCACCACCTTAGAGACCCCTGGGTAATACATCCCAAAACCAAATCAAACCCATGGCCCTCAAATCAGTTCTGACTCATAGCGACCCTATAGGACACAGTAGAACTGCCCCACAGGGTTTCCAAGGCTGTAAATGTTTACGGAAGCAGACTGCCACATCTTTCTCATGTGGAGAGCCTGGTGGGTTTTAACCACCAAGATAGTACATTGGAAGGGTACAATTGATTCTTTGTTAAATCAGCAATTTTTTTTTTTTTTGCTGAATTTGTTGCGGAGGTGTGGATCTAGGAAGGCAGGCTTCCTCTCTGTAAACTTTTGCCCTACATGATATGCAGACTCAGGATTGACTCATTCTGAAAATCACTTTTTGTAAGTAACCTTCATAACCTTGTTAACTCAAGATTATCTTTTATCTGATTTCTCTTCCTGGTTGGGTTGCAGGCTGAAGACCATTAAAATATCTATTTTCTTAGTGGTTTCCTTTTCTAGATTTGAATAATTAACTTCCTTCTTCCAAGCTACTTACTTAGATGAAAGAATGTTATCTAAGAATGCTAATTTTAGTTTTCTTTTGTTTGAAATTGGAGAAATAAAGGCCCATAGGGTTTCCAAGGAGGAGCTAGTGGATTTGAACTGCTGACCTTTTAGTTAGCAGCGGAGCTCTTAACCACTGTGCCACCAAAGCTAATATGTTTAATCTCAGTAGTAACTCCTAATGCCATTTAGGAGCCCTGGTGGCATAGTGGAAACCCTGGTGGCATAGTGTTTAAGTGCTATGGCTGCTAACCAAAAGGTTAGCAGTTTGAATCCATAGAAACTCTTATCAGGCCGTTCTGCTCTGTCCTCTAGGGTTGCTATGAGTCGGAATTGATTTGTTGGCAATGGGTTTAGTTTTTTTTTTTTTTCTTTTTTTATTTGGTTTGGTAGTATAGTGGTTAAGAGCTTGGCTGCTAACCAGAAAGGTCAGCAGTTCAAATCCACCAGCTGCCCCTTCGAAACCCTGTGGGAGAGTTGCTATGAGTCGGAATTGACTCTATGACAATGGGTTAAAATGTAACATAATCTGGTATGAAAGATCTCAAAATTATTTTCAAGTACCTTTTATATTGTGGGATTAGATAACCTTTTGAAATATGTTACTTTCTTCCTTTCCATTTAAAAAAAATTATCTAAAGCGAGTCAATAATGGGAAAGAAACATTTAATTTGAGTATTGGGCTTACTGTGCATGGAGTGTTCTTTTATTGTTTCATCCACATATTATTTTAAGGTCTTTATTCCAGACATTGCAACAGCACTTATTAAATGACTACTGACTCACACTGGGGGGAATTGTGATGAATCAGGTCAAGAATCTACTAGCTCTCTAATGTTCTATGATTTTAATATATTTAATATATCTAGGCGAAAAATAATCAAGTAATGTTAATTTTATATGGTTCATCCTATATCTGAAAGCTTAGTTATGACATTGATTAGAAACCTACATACATCTATATCTATATATGTCTCTCTATTTATATTAACCCTGGTGGCTGTAGTGGTTAAGAGCTGTGGTTGCTAACCAAAAGGTTGGCAGTTCAAACCCACCAGGCACTCCTTGGAAATTCTGTGGGGCAGTTCTACTCTGTCCTTTAGGATTGCTAAAGGGTCACTGTAAGTTGGAATTGACTCCATGGCAATGGCTTTGTTTTTTTTTTTTTCTTTTTTGGTTTTTATATAAACTGTAAAAATGTTAATGACAAGAAGCAAAACTTAGTATTTTTCTGTTTTGTGAGACAAATCGCAGGCCTTACAGTTTGAAATCAATTTCATTGTTTTCTTTGCAGTTGCTACATAGCTGTTGAATATTTGCAGTAAGTTTTAATGACTAATGAAGTAGATGCTTGATTATATGCCATTAGTAAAAATATCTTTTTATGGCAAAGGGTAGTTTTCAGTATGACCTTGACACAACCAATATATAAATGTGTTATTTCCCTTCAAAAGAATGCAAATCAGTATAAACAATTTTAAGGGAAATATTTAAAAATAAACAATTATAATAATGGCTATTTTTGTCTGTTACTTATTGAAATTATCAGAATGTATAAATAGAACACCTAGATGTGCTCATTTTCAGAGGCCAGTATAATACTAATTAGAAAAGTTGTAAATATTATAATGATTTTAGTAAATTAATTTTATTTTCATTGCCTACATTTTATTGTTTAGTATGCCTGGCATTGAATAATAATGCCGATATTGAGAATATTCCTATGATAACGTCCTCATTTTTTTTTTTTTTTTACCATTGCTTCATCTTATAGTCCTGTACTTCTGCCATGTATTATCACTTGCCTTTAAAACTAATATTTGATTCTACCTCTCTGCCTTTTTTCATTTAGTTTCCTCTACCAGGGCTGCCCATTTCTTCCAATTCTTGTTGCTGTTAGTTGTCCTCAGTTCAGCTGTGAGTTATGATTACCCCATGAACAATAGAACAAAATATTGCCTGGTCCTGCGCCATCTTCAGGATCATTGGTGTGCCTCAGTCCATTTTTTGGCTACTGTATATTTTGAGTGCCTTTCAACCTAGGGGGCTCATCTTCCAGTACTGTGTCAAACTATGTTCTGTTGTGATCCATAGTTTTCACTGACTAAGTTTCAGAAACAGATCACCAGACCTTTCTTCTTAGTCTTTGTTAGTCTGGAAACTGCTGAAACCTGTCCACCATTGATGACCCTGCTGGTATTTGAAATACCAGTGGCATAGCTTCCAGCATCATAGCAACACAGAAGCCACCACAGTAAAACAAATTGACCGATGGGTGGTGGTCCAGTCCTTACTAGTCAAAATTCTACTTATCTTTCTATGTCTAGCTTAAATTTCTGCCTCTGCCACAAGGCCATCTCAGCTGCCTCAAAGTCAGAACTCTTTGCTGAAGGTCACTGCTATCAGTTTGTCCTTCCCCTGTTGCTTATCTAAAGCATGCTACCTTGTGCACCTCCCAGTTTGATTGTGTTCTTTGCTTTGGCAGAAATCATGCTTTTCCCAACTATCCAAGTTAGTTCCATTGAGTGAATTGTTTTTTAAAATTAAAACTATATACCAGACAAGGTAGTAGATGTTCAGGCTTGGTTTTTCCTGTGTGATACATTTGGAGCAAGGGGGCCAATTATTTCCACCTCTTTCTTTTCAAAGGATCTTGCTTATCCTTTTGCTTTCTGCCCTATTGGATAAGTCATCTCACAGCATCATTAATTTAACTTCAGTTCCTAAATGTTGAGAAATACAGGGGGAAAAAGAATCTGTCCATCTGCATGCATGGTCATAGGTATTGGGGGAGAAACCCTGAAAAATATATCCTGGTTTAGTAGGTACAGTTATTTAGAAAGGAATTATATGGGTAGTACTTATTTTATGAAGGATTAGGAAGAAATATTTGATATAAAAGATGATAGACATTTTTCTTTGATTATTTGTACCCTCTTCCCTTAATATCTATTTATTATTAGAAATAATGTTGCCAACTGTAATGGCCACAGTTTCATAGAGCTTACTATATGGGTTCACCAAAGTCATCTTAATTGATAACCATGTAATATGAGTTTGGTGGGACACGGGTTATGTACATTATTCAGATGTAGCCAAGTTATTTGTTTTCAATTACTGAATACTTTTTCAAATCTGATTATAAAATTTTAGAGTTTTTTATTGAATGCTAGTATAAATTTTAAGGTCTATGATTTTGTTGCACAATTCAAAGATAAAATGATATCTATAATCTAGAATGCAGTGTCATAGTTTACAAGGGTTGATTAGCTGTAGAGATTGTGGTCGGATTGCAAACATTATTTGTCACTCCTACACATTTTCCCCATTTTATAACAATATAACTATTCTGGTCAAAATGCCTGAACTGGAGCCCCAAGTCTCATCATTCCACAGTTCCTTATTCCTCTGAGCACAGGGATTGGGTGAGGAGTGGGCCTATGACCCTAAAAAAGGATCATCAGAGTATGGACATGGAGAGACAGGCACTCACTTTACAGGAAGATGGCTAATGCCCATATATGGAGGCTAAACCTAGATACCCAGACATGAGGGATGAACAGGAGGGTAAGAAAGAGTCCTAAAACTGTTTAGTCTCTACTTCCTCTCCCTGAGGCCACATTTTTCTACAGTTTTTCCTCTAACCCCTCAAGCTACCCCAGAGTATTTAGGATCTATATTAATCAGTGAATTCCTCTTTAAATTAGTTAAACTGTTGTGAGTTGGGCCTTTATTAGTTGTATTTCAGAGTCTTGTCTAATGCAAATAAAATCATTGCTGTAACTGTTGTCTTTCTCTTTCTGTTCCACTTTCCTCTTTCCCCCCTTCCCGTCTCCCCCCACCTCCCCTCTCTTCCTTTCCCCTTTCCTCCCCTTCCTATTCCTCTCCTCTTTTCCCCTTGGTTCTCCTCCCCTTCCTTCCCCACTCTTTCCCTTCCCACCTCTCCCTGCCCCTCCCGTGTTGTCTTTCTCCTTTCCTTTCATCCCTTTCTACTTCTCTTCCATCCACCCATTTACAACTCCAATACTTAATGATTACATTTCACATATTAAGCATTATACTAGGTCCTAAGGACAAAACTATAAGTAACATGTAGTCCTTTTTCTGTTTTGAATCAAGTTACCTCTCTTTGTTATTAGGAGGTTGATGTTCTGAAAGGAAGGCAGAATTCAGTCCAACAATGTGATTAAAAAAAAAAAGAAACCATTAAAAGAAAGGACACCCTTAAAGCATATGCCTAAAGTTTGCTTTGGTGGAAAGACTCAAAATAAGAGAGATTAACTGGGAAAAGGATCATGGAAATGGTGCCTTAGAGCAGTGATTCTTTTTTAACATCAATTCTCTATTGAGTTCAAGGCACATTACTTTTTAACATACTTATGCACACACAATAGTATGCATAATTGAAACATGTAGAAGAAAAATTTCCTTGAATATTTGATTATATCTTCTTGTGCTCTGTCACCCTTTCTTCTGTAGCAAGCATTGTGAGAGTAAGAACAATAAGGAGGCTAATAATATAATCCCCCACAAAATCACTTACTTTACCTGAAGACGCTTACTTCAGCTCATCATGATCTCACAGGGACCAGTAGCCAGGGAGTAGAAGTTTTCTTAAAAACTAACCATGGACAGCCAGTTTAGTCCAAGTCTTCTCACGTACACATTCCCAAGTAGTGCAATACTTTGAAAACAAAAGATGGAAAATTTAAAGCCTATGATCTGTAACATCTCTTCTTAAAATGTTTCAGTAGTTCCCAATATCTAAATTACTGAAGCTAAAGTGCCTACCTTGGCATGCCTGATGCAATCCAACCTGGTCATGGTCTAGCTTTTGCCTCATCATCTCAATCCTGCAATGTGTTTTTCTTACATGGTTCTGTATTTCCAGCCCTTAGCAAATACTTTCTTTGGAATGTGTTATTCTTCTCTTCCCACTGTGCTCTTGTCTAGTGAACTAATATTTCTCTTTTAAAGTCTACTTACAAACAAAAGAGGGTGGATGAGACACATAGTGTAGTTCAACGTAGACTGGTAAAAGATATGCCTTTCCCCAAAATAAAGGCTCTGAGAGTTCTATGTGCATTATTCCTAAAACTGTTAGGATTCTAGACATGAAAAGGTCATTCTTCAAAATCTTGTTTGACAGAGTCATCATTATTGCAGATATTTCCAGTAATCCAATTTATTATGCTTGTATGAGGAGCCCTGGTGGTGCAGTGGTTAAAGAGCTTGGCAGCTAATTGGAAAGTTCGGCAGTTTGAACCCACTGGCTGCTCTAAGGGAGAAAGATGTGGCATTCTGCCTTATAGCCTTAGAAACCACATGGGGCAGTTCTGCTCTGTCCTATAGGGTTACTATGAGTTGGAATCAACTTGACAGCAGTGAGTTTGGTTTGGTATTATACTCGTGCAATCAAAAATAGCAATATATGCTGGTTACACACAGGATAATATTGGAAACAAAACTGAAAGCACTGCAATAACCTTGTGAAACATTAGGATATATGTGTTTGAATAACAATCTGATAGGTTATTTATTTTCTTCATTTTAAGGAACGAGTTGACAAATTTTGTGTGTTTTAAAGCTGCTGTGTCTAGTGTGATAGCCTCTAGTCAATGTGGCTACTGTGTATTTGAAATGTGTATTCTAATGAAGAGGTGCTGTAAATATAAAGTACATATGAAATTTCAAAGACTAAGTGCAAAATGTATGAAATACATCATTAATGTTTTAATATTGATTCTATGTTGAAATTATATTTTGAATATATTGGGTTAAATAAAATATGTTAAACTTAATTTTATCTCTTTCTCTTTACTTTTTTAAAGTGACTACTTGAATATTTTGATTTGTGTATGTGTATTGCATTACATTTCTATTAGGTAGTACTAGTTTAAAGAGAGAAAAGTAATCAAGAAAATGAACAAACTAAATAAGAGGAAAAGGTAAACAAATTAGGACACTTGAGGAGTGAGAAATAAAGATGCAGCTGGGAATAGGATAAGTCAGTCAAATCCTGACAGTTGTGTAGAGGTGGATTCTGGATTTGTGCACCGAATCTCAAAATGCTCTGATAGTTTCATGAAAATAGTCTTAGAGCTAATCAATGAAAATAAGTATTTACCCAACATTTAATATAATAAATTTAAGTAATCCATGTTATTTAATGTTCAAAGTATGGTAAGGTTTAACCAACCTACTGCAATATTTTAATAAAAAAGTATTCTGAAGTCTAATAAATCGAGAAATATTATACATTTTATCCATCTTCTATCATATCCCCAATGTACTTTTGCATATTAAATTTGCTGAGAAGTCCTGCAGTTAAGTATGTATTACTGTTTTAAAAAGCAGTGTTCAAATATTTTGATGCGAGAACCCACTCCCCACCCCTCACCCCTTCATAACCAGTATCCCATGGGATGTATTTGGAACGTGTCAATCTAACAGACGATGAACACGTAAGAGTTTATTAAGGAGAAAACTGAGGCCAGGAAAATCCCTAATTTATCTGAGTTTTGGTGAAGGGTGGCCATGTGCTCCCACAAAAGAACTTTGCTGCCATTTTCAGAAAGTGAACCTTTCACAGAATAGACACATTGGCACAGTATTCAGGTTAATTTTTACAAACGCTTTCCGAACGGCTACTTTGTACCAAGCGCTGAGGTATGTGTTGGCAGTAAAAAGGTGAATAATACAGTCAGTTTGGGAATATGGAAATTTGTAGGTTCCCAGATGATGGTTCTCATATTTTAAGAAAAAGGCAATGATAGGTGTATACAGACTCTGAGGGTGATCCTCCCTGCTGGAATTAATTTCAAACAGCTCGTATTGCGTTGAAACTGATGTTGTAACTTCTCTTCAGAAGTATAGACTTTGAAATACATAAAAGAAAATATGAATATTTAGTATTGTAAATTTACTAAGTACCTGTTTTAGAATGCCTGCCATTTTAATTAAAAGAAAAAAATTTGATCCACATATTTTTTTCTCTTGAGAGAAGTGACTGTATGGTGAAAAAATTATAGATTTGACCTAGTATTTCATTTTATTAATTGAGTCTCATTGGTCCTATGTCATGAAAAAATAACATACCTTTCAGCTACTTGTAACTAGTATTGAAAATTAATCAGAGCTCTCAAAGAAGTTGAAGTCATAAGGTTTATTCTGAGCAATTATTCTGTATGCATATAGTGCGACCATTCTGATTTAAAAAAAAAACCAAAACAAATGGCTCAAAGTAAGCTACTTAACAATGAGGCTTATAAAGAGAAGAGGAGGGAGAAAAATAGAAGATCAACCATTGGCTGATCTTGATGTGGTTTGATTGAAACTTGCCTTCCCCCTCTTACTGAGATAACTGATAATCAGGTTACTTCTGGCCAGGCTGCTAATAATTTGGCCTTTCTCTCTACCTGCAGCCATGAGACTTTTTGAAATTTAAATTAGGAGAGCCTAGAGTCTCTTCTGGAAATCCTGGTGGTACAGGGTCCCTTTGAGTCAGAATCCACTCAACAGCAAAGGGTTTGGTTTTTTTCTGGTTGGTGGTATAGTGGCTAAATGCTATAGGTGCTAATCAAAAGGTCTGCCATTCAAACCCACAGGAGCTCCTTGGAAACTTTTTCATTAAATCAGGAGGTAATGGTTTGTTAATTATCCTTTTCTAGCAGGATAAGACAAATTTACATTGCCATAGAGCAGTTTCTGGCAGGCTTTTGCAATTTGGACCAGGCTTTTCATGGTTGATATTTGGTTTTGTATAAGAAAAACCTTAAAATCAAAGTAGGATGTCTGTTATTAATTTTTCTCTTCAACACTAGGTATCTTATCATTAATCTTAACCTGTCTAACTATGCTGAATTTTTAATATTTCTTTCTTTTTCTTTTAGTGTATTAAAAAAATGTATTTATTATGAGTAAACCCAGGCAACCCATTGCTGTAGAGTTGATTCCAACTCATAGCAACCCTAAGGGATAGAGCAGAACTGCCCCATAGGGTTCCCAAGGGGCACCTGGTGAATTCAAACTGCCGACCTTTGGTTAGCAGCCCAGCGTTAGTGTAGCCCTTAACCACTATGCCTCCAGGGTTTCCTTATTTTGAGTAAATACATTCCTTCAGGCAGAATAACCCGAATATGTCAGGAAGGCGCTTGATGAATTAATATTTATATCTTTAGTATGATTCGAAATCTACTCAACAGCAACGGGTTTGATTTGGTTGGTTTAGTAGTAAAGAGAGATGCTTCTTGAGAATTATGCTTTTTCTCCCAGCCCCTCCTCCAGCCTCACCAGCAAGAAGCAGAAAGATAGGTACACGTGTGTGTGCACATGCTCGCACTCACTCACACCCTCACTTTCTTACATTGTTGTATTCTCTTAGACAAACATCTTTATGGATGCTAATATCTCATAGTGTCCGTGGTCCTAATTATTTTCCTCAGGCACAGATAGGACTCTTAACCTGCTGCTCTCTGTTAAGATTCTGTTTAACAGTGTTCATCTATTTTGTTTCAGTTTATCTTATGGTTCAACTCCTACTCTCTGCTTACCTCTGACATTATCCCCAGACATTCTCTTCCCTCCCTTTAATTTTTGACATCCTATGACTGGGATGTACTGAAGTGCCTACAACCATACTATCATTTACTTATTCATTCAACAAACTGTCATCAAGGCAGTTTGCTAACAGTGTGGTGATAATAATGAAAGGATTTATAATACCCTTTACCCTGGAAGGAAACTTTTAATAGGAAGTTTTTTTCTGGTCATCTTATTTTAAAAATTTCTTTTGAATAATAAAACTGCTGTGTTTGACATTTTCTTTAAGTAGTTTCCAAAGAAAATCATTTTGATTCGGGCCCTTAGCTATACTAGAGATAGTGGAAGGCATATATTTAACTGAAGATATTGGTTTGAAGGTACAACATAATTAGTAGAGGTAGTCCATGTCAAGGTGACCCCAAGTGTGCAGAGTAGAACTGCTCCATATAGGTTTCAAGGCTGTGACCTTTTGGAAGCAGTTCGCGAGGCCTGTTTCCGAGGCTCCTCTGGGTGGGTTCAAACTGCCAGCTTTTTGTGCAGCAGTTAAGCACTTAACCATTTGCACCACCTAGAACTCCAATTGATAGAGGTGGTATTTGTTAATTTATTTTGTAACAGCCTGATATGTAAAGAGGTAGTCCATGGACGATGCAAATGGTTAACTGATTTGGCTGCTTAACCTAAAGATTGGAGGTTCTAGTCTACCCAAAGGTGGCGGTGGTTGTTGTTAGGTACCATCAAGTCAGTTCCAACTCATAGCCAACCTGTGTACAACAGAATAAAACACTGCCTGGTTCTGCACCATCCTCACAGTGGTTTCTCCATGTGAGCCCGTTGTTGCAGCTACCGTGTCAATCCATCTCGTCGAGGGTCTTCTTCTTTTTCACTGACCCTCTACCTTACCAAGCATGATGTCATTTTCTAGAGATTGGTCCCTCCTGATAACATGTCCAAAATACATGAGACAAAGTCTCACCATTCTTGCACCCAAGGAGCACTCTACTTCTGCCAAGACATACTTGTTCGTTCTTTAATATTCTTTACCAATAGAGTAATTCAAAGGCATCAACTGTCCTTCAGTTGTCCTTATTCATTGTCCAGCATGCACATGCATATGAGGCAATTGAAAATATCATGGCTTGGGTCGGTGTACCTTAGTCCTCAAAGTAACATCTTTGCTTTTGAACACTTTAAAGAGGTCTTTTGCAGCAAATTTGCCCAATGCAATACAGCTTTGATTTTCTGACTGCTGCTTCCAAGGACTTTGTAGATCCAGTAAGGTGAAATCCTTGACAATGTCAATCTTTTCTTTCTTATTTATCATGTTGTTTATTGGTCCAGTTGTGAAAATTTTTGTTTTCTTTATGCAGAGGTACAGTCCATACTGAAGGCTGTGTTCTTTGATCTTCTTCAGGAAATGCTTCAAGTGTTCTTTGCTTTCAACAGGCAAGGCTTTGTCATCTGCATATGGCAGGTTGTTAATCAGTCTTCCACCAATTCTGATGCCACGTTCTTTTTCATATAGTCCAGCTTCTCGGATAATTTGCTCAGCATACAGATTGAATAAGTGTGGTGAAAGGATACAACCCTGACACATACCTTCCTTGATTTTAAGCCATGGAATATCTCCTTGCTCTGTTCCGAGGATTGCCATTTTGTCTTTGTACAGGTTCCGTATGTGCACAATTAAGTATTCTGGAATTCCCATTTTTTGCAATATTATCCAAAATTTGTTATAATTCACACAATCAAATGCCTTTGCATAGTCAATAAAATACAGGTAAATGTCTTTCTGATATTTTCTGCTTTTAGCCAGTATCCATCTGACATCAGCAATGATATCCCTCTCTCTATGTCCTCTTCTGAATGCGGCTTGATTTTCTGGCAGTTCCCTGTAGATGTACTGCTACAACCACTTTTGAATGATTTTCAGCAAAGTTTTACTTGCATGTGATAGCAGTGATATTGTTCAATAATTTCCACATTCTCTTGGATCCCTTTCTTTGGAATAGACACAAATATGGATCTCTTTCAGTCGGTTGGACTCTTAAGCATCTTCAGCATTGCACCTATTTGTTGAAACATCTCAATTGGTTTTCCACTAATTCCTGGAACATTGTTTTTCACCAGTACCTTAAGGGCAGCTTGGACCTCTTCCTTCAATACCATCAGTTCTTGACCATATGCTGCTTCCTGAAATGGTTGAATATCTGCCAGTTCTATTTGGTACAGTGACTGTGTATTCCTTCCATCTTCTTTTGATGCTTCCTGCTTCGTGCAATATTTTGCCCATAGAATCCTTCAGTATTGCAACTGGAAGCTTGAATTTTTTCTTCAGTTTTTCAGCTTGAGAAATGCTGAGCATGTTCTTCCCTTTTGATTTTCTAACTCCAGGTCTTTGCATATTTCATTATAATACTTTGTCTTCTCGAGCCATCCTTCAAAATCTTCAGTTCAGCTCTTTTACTTTAACATTTCTTCCATTCACTTCTGCTGCTCTACATTCAAAAGCAAGTTTCAGAGACTCTTCTGACATACATTTTGTTGTTTTCTTTCTTTCCTGTCTTTTTAATGACCTGTTGCTTTCTTCATTTGTGATATTCTTGATGTCATCACAAACTTATCTGTAGTTCCGTCATTAGTGTTCAGCGCATCACATCTGTCTCGAGATGGTCACTAAATTCAGATGAGATATACTCAAGGTTGTTTTTTTGGCTCCCATGGACTTGTTTTAATTTTCTTCAGCTTGCACTTGAAATTGCACAGGAGCAATTGATGATCTGCAGTCAGCCCATTGCCTTGTTCTAATTGATGATTTTGATCTTTTCCATCATCTTTTCCACAGATGTAGTTGATTCAGTTCCTGTGTTTTCCATCCAGTGAGGTCCATGGTGTAGTCACCATGTTGATGAAAAAAGGTATTTGCAATGAATAAGTCATTGGTCTTGCGAAATTCCATCGTGCTATCTCTGGCATTGTTTCTATCACCAAGGTCATGTTTTCCAACTACCAGTGTTTCTTGTTTCCATAAGGTTTTCACTGGCTTTTCAGAAGTAGACTGCCAGGTCCTTCTTCCTAGACTGTCTTAGTCTCAAAGATCTGCTGAAACCTGTCCACCAAGGGTGACCACACTGGTATTTGAATACCAGTGGCATAGCTTCCAGCATCACAGCAACACGCATGCCACAACAATGTTGACAAACTGACAGACACATGGTGGCTGACAGACATGTGGTGGCATATTGGAAAAATGTTTGGTGATCTGTTTCTGAAAAACCAGCTATTGAAAACCCTACGAAACATGGAATTGCCATGTGTATAAATTGACTTGATGGCCAATTTTTTTTTTTCTTAATATATAATTTCTGTTGCAGGAAATAAAATGTAATGGTTTCCCACAAAGATTTTTGTCAGCAAAAGGAGAAAGGGTATGGTAGATAGAACCAAATGACTCTAATAAAAAGAAGAATACAAGCTGAGTTCCTAAGGAGGTAGGTGTAAATAAGCTCTATGGGGAATTCTGAGGAGAGCAAAATTACTTCTGTTTAGAGGATCCAGGAAGAAGCTTCATGGAATTGATTGGTATTGAACTTGGTCATTGATGTGTGGTTGGGATATGGACATAAACACGTGGTGGTGGTCACTCAGGCAGAGTTACATGGGGATGAGGAAACATGGAGCTATGACAAATCTTGGGGCATGAATATGGGCAGTGAGTGGAGGAGGTCAATTAAATACAAGTGAAGAATGGATAAGGAATGTGTCTCCTGCATGCAGAGCACGTTTGCATGATATATTTAGGCACGTGCCTTTACTTTCTCTGGCAGATAGATTTGCATGATGGCTCTCCACTTGGCCGTTATACACAGTTCTGTTGATAAGTTCATCCTGATGTAGTGATGGCAATAATGCAGTCTTCACCAGTCCTGATAGAGTGTTGAATGTTCAGAAGAAGAACTCAAGTACCTATTAAATCATCAGTGCCACTGCGTGTTTATGAAATCTGATGAAAACCAGTTTCTACATTAGTGCAAATCTACTTTTCTGTACTTGGTTGATGTTGTAAAAAGAGATTACTCTGCTTCCATAAGAAGGTTAAGCTGTCATTTAGTTAAATATGGACTTAAAATAACGCTGCCAAAGCAGCTGGCTCTTGTGATTGATGATGATGATGACGGATGATGACGGTTTTGAAATCAGTTTTGCAGGAAAAATTGCTGTTTTTCTACTTTGGCTGATGTTGTAGTCTGAAGTTGGGGATTTTTTTGTCATATTAAGTGTCTTTTTTGATTAAAGGGAAATTGCTAAGAAGTGTTTTCTGTATGACAAAATGGTTCTAAAACTGAGTCATGGGGCAAATCATTATAAGTTGCTCTATACATATTCCTTGAGTGACAGCAGTTATTCTAGTCTTCACGGTGTCATCTCATAGAAAATTATGTTTTAGTGAACAAATGGCAATCCACGTCTAGTCAGAGAAGTGGTAGAAAGTGTGGTATTTAGATGGTATGATAATCACAATGCCTTGCTGAAGCCTTCAGAATTCATTCACACGTAGTAATGTTCAGCTTTCTGTACAAGTGCCTCAGGGTTTATACATTTGTTTTCTCTGCTTGGGTGGCTCTTTCCCCAAATGTCTGTGTGGCTTATTCCTTTACTGTTTTCGATCTTTGCTAGAATGTTATCTCATCAGAGAGGCCTTCCCTGAACATTCCATCTACTAGAGTATCTGTACTGTCTCTGCTCCCTCTTATTGCTGTATGGCAATTATCACCACCTAATTTTTTTTTTAATATGTTATATGGAGCCCTGGTGGCTCACTCGTTAAGAGCTCGGATGCTAACCAAAAGGTTAGTAGTTCAAAACTATCAGCGGCTCAGTGGAAACCCTGTGGGGAAGTTCTCTGTCCTGTAGGGTTACTATGAGTCAGAATCAACTCGAGGGCAGTGGGTTAATGTTTTATATGGAGCCCTGGTGGTGCAGTAGTTAAGAGCTTGACTGCTAACCAAAAGGTTGGCAGTTTGAATCCACTAGCCTCTTCTTGGCAACCCTATTGGGCAGTTCTGCTCTGTCCTATAGGGTTGCTATGTGTTGTAATCAGCTCGATGGCAATGAGTTTGGTGTTTTTCTTTCTTTTTTTTTTTGTAACGAATTATGTATTTATATGCATATTGCCTGTCTCCCTGTACTAGGATGTAACCCACATGAGAGCAAAGGTTGTTCTTTTCAGTGCTGTAAACTGAGCATCTATGCAAGTCCCTGGCCTATAAGAGGTACTCAATTAATAATTGTTGAATGACTAGCTGAATGAATGAATCTTTATTTTATAAACAAAGGGTTAAATCATGTGTTCAAGATTTTTTTTTTAAAAGAGCCAGACACAAACTTTTCAGTTTGTATGTCCAGTATGCTTTTGTTTGTGTATATACAAATAATACAACAGACAGCCCTGAAAGGAAATGGAATATTGAGGGCTTACTTTTGATGTGGATTGTTTTCATACCTCATAACACTCTAGAAAGAAGAAATCAGTTTTGCTTATATGAAATCATTGGTAGGCACTACTATATTCCATTCCATTGCATAAGCTTGAGCAGATGTTGGTATGAAAAAAAAAAAAAACATTTTCTGAAAGGAAAAGACAACTGAACATAAACCCCCCAAATATTTTTTAAAGGCCAATAATATTTGTGTCTATTGGGTAAACATGATCAATCAAAGCTCTACAAGCTTTATATGGGCTGCTTCCCTAAGAAATATGCTTTTTGCCTCAGCCATTTATCATGTTTAGAAGTTTGGATAAGCTTGAGCACTCTCTTAGGTTAACCCTGAAAATAGCCAGTTGGTGGATTTGCAAAGGGGAAAGCCTGTTAAAGTGGCAGAACAAGCATGTATTCTCCTGACAACAAACATAGCATATTGTAGCATGTTTAAATTTGTGTTGGTTTGGTGTATTGAAACCCAGCTGAACCTTAGAAGGAGGATTTCTTATAATGGGGAAATTAAGTTATGAATGGAAAGAGGTGAGATGCAGATACTGAAGGTATTCCCTAGGCCACTCCCAAAGCATAGGAAGGTTTCTAATGTGGCTGAAAGTATTAGCTGCCAAAAGCAGAGTCATCTATAATCTGAGATAAACTACCTTAAAAAAAAAAAAAAAAATGAAAGTAGGTATAAGGCCTTAAATAGCCAAGACAGAAGTAGCTGCTGTCACCAGCACTATTTAGAAAAAATGATCAACTGTTTCGTGAGAGGGGGAGACGGAGTGCTATGGAAAATGAAAAGTCGAGTCCCCGGAAGCAGATATGTGGTACCCCACCCAAAAGGACCCCATTTATGGTGTCTTAGTGGAGGAGGAGATTAAAATCATGTTGAGGCCTCTAAAATCGGATAACTCACCAATCATCTGTAATCTCATGACTGAAAGTTTGTTTGTTTTCCAGGTAAGCGAGTACATATGAAATAGAGCACAGTGACAGGTAAAGAAGACAGATTCACTTATTTTTAGTTCTAGAGCAGGTAGGGCCCGGGCAAAAACCTCTAGCTTACTGCATCAAGCCAATCATTTGTGGGGTTTAAAGAAGCGTTAAGTCAGAAAAGCAGTTGAAACAGCATAGGTTGGACAGAGAATTGAACGGAGGGATAAGAAGGGGGTCTTGGAAAACACATGCAAATGAGACCCAGTGAGCTGCAATGAAATCAACCAAATGTAATTTTCAGACCCTCAAAGTAATAGAGTGGGAAGAAGTTGCACTCTCAAACTGTGGTTTTGGTTTCTTGTCACAGAACCGCAGTGCCCCTTGCCATAGACATCTTTTTGAGAAGACCCCAGGAACATTCTTATGCATTATCCCCTACATAATGAGTGTTTTTATTGAGCCCCAATTTCAATATTTTATTCTTCTCCCTGCAGAGGGATTTTGAATAATTTTCAATTCTTGCGTTAGCTGGGATGTGTGCCAGAAATGGATTTAAAGCAGTGGATGGATTTTAAAATAAGCCAGTTCTCAGAATCTCCTAATCCCTTCCCTGTATTTTGTGCATTGCCCCAAGTATTGTTGTTTTCAACATGGCGTTAGGGTCTCATTGAGAGAAGGTGGCTCACTTGACAAAATAAGGTATCTAATCTTTGGCCCCTATAATTTAACTTTCCCCCATAAAACCATATTTATTTCCAGGTGGTCCTGTAAATATTTTGAAGTTTAATTTAATGAGAGAATCTTATGTTTTGGGTTTTAGAGAATGCACTACCCTTCAAATTATAGAGCAGAGACGAAGAAGCAGGCTAAGTGTTTTTCCTTAAATGGCACAACTAATTGAGAGCAAAATGGGACTAGAACTCAGGTTATCTGAATTGTAGCTTCAGTGTTCTTTTTCCCAGGGAGAGCCGAACAGATGGTTTAAGAGTAGAGGCTCTGTAGTTAAACAAAATCAGATTAAAATTTCAGCTACCATCCATGTGAGCTGTGTGATATTAAGCAAGTTTCTTACCTTTGTAAACCTCTAGTTCCTCATCTATAAAATGAGGCTAATAATAGTATTTACTTTGTAAAGTTGTTTTGAGGATTAAGTGGGAAAATTAGTATAATATTTTTAGCACTGTACCTGACAAAGTCTTAGAAAATATTCAGTACAAGAGAGGAAATTCACATTAATTTTTTAAAAATTGCTGTTTAACAAATCACCATAAACCGAGCTACTTAAAACAAGACGGATTTCTTGTCTCACAATTCTGTGGCCCAGGAACATGGCCTGTTTTAGCTTGGTCCTCTGCTCAGGGTCTTAAAATGCTAAGTTGAAAGAGTCAGCAGTTGAATCCTTATCTGGAGGTTCAATTAAGGAAAGATCAGCTTCCAGAAATCCCTTAGGTTGTTGGCAGAATTTATTTCCTTGCAGTGTGGAACTCGGATCCCCTTTATCTTACTAACTGTGTGCTGCAGACAGCTCTTAGCTCCCAGAGGCTGCTCTGAGGGTCTTGTGACATGGTCCCTGCCATAGGCCCCTTCCAACACTTCAGTTTACTTCTTCAAAGTCAGCAGAGAAAACTCTTGCATCTTGAATCTCTCCCTTCAGGAAGGATTCCAGTCTCTTTTAAGGGCCCATCTTATTAGGTCACAATCACCCAGGATAATCTCCCTTTTGATTAACTCAAAGGCAACCAATGTGAGGCCTTAATTCAATGACCTAATCGCTGGAGTTAGCTCCATCACAGTCACAGTCCCACCCACACACAAGGGCAGGGCGTTGTGCATGGTGTGCATGACAGGGGACAGGAATCCAGGGGGCTATCCCAGAATTCTGCCTATCACAAAGAATCCAAAGAGCTATTATTAATTATCACTAATTATTATTGTTATGTATTTCTGAGGTTATTATAGTTTAGAAACCAAGGAACACCAAACCCACTGCCTTTGAGTGGATTCCGACGTAGTAGAACTGCCCCACATGGTTTCCAAGGAGCGGCTGGGGGACTCAAACTGCTGGTCTTTTGGTTAGCAGCCAACTTCTTAAGCACTGAGCCACCAGAGCTCCTATTTTTTTTTTTTTTTTAATTATGGGTTACAGGTTTATAATTGAAGGTGATTCTAGAATAATAGTGGAGATAAAGGTAACTAACTTATTTTGGAACTCTTGTGAAAGAATTTACATTATTTAAATGTTTGTTTTTGAAGTGTATTACCCGTATATAAAGCATTGTAAATGTTATTCCCCTAAAAATATAGCTATTATAATAGTACCCTAATAACTTTACCAGGTCCTGAATGAAGCCAAAAGTAAACAGTGATCATGGAAACCCAGAACATAATATTTAATGATAAATATACCAAAAGCCAAACCCACTGCCGTCGAGTCGATTCCAACTCTTAGTGACCCTATAGGACAGAGTAGAACTGCCACATAGAGTTTCTAAGGAGCACCTGGTGGATTCGAACTGCTGACCTTTTGGTTAGCAGCCAAGGCTCTTAACCACTACACCACCAGGGTTTCCAATGATAAATATAAAAAAAAACGAAACCCAGTGCTGTCGAGTCGATTCCGACTCACAGTGACCCTATAGAACAGATTAGAACTGCCCCATACAGTTTCCAAGGAGCGCCTGGTGGATTTAAATTGCTGACCCTTTGGTTAGCAGCCGTAGCACTTAACCATTATGTCACCAGGGTTTCCATGATAAATATAGTACCTAGTAATTTAGAATAGAGCATTTCACTGATCTTGCTTTAGTTTTAGTTACTGGAGGAAGAGAGAAAGATATTATTTTAAAAGAATAAACAACTACAAATTTTACACATAGATCTGGGGAAGAGAATTTCTGCTATTAATGCTTATGTTATATTGCTACCTATTTATAGTGTTATTACCTAAATATTTTCAGTATTCCAAGTAGAAACACCTTGCTTCTTACCATGGAAAAGAAGCTAATGGAGAACCAATCCTCCTGACCAGTTATTAAAATGCATTTTCTATCCTATAAGCTCTGTTGTTAATTTCCTGGTGTATCTTGAATGTGCCACAAGCAATTTGTTATAGCATCAATTAACGTTTGGGAAGTTGAGCATGGCCATCTAAGATGTTAAATATTTGCTCCAGGACTGCTAATAAAATCCATTGACAGTATATTTCAAAACTATTTTTTAGCAGTAACAGCAATGTTAAGGGGTACTGAATAAATGAAAGAGTATCTGTTTGGAGCTGTTTTCCTCAATTCTTATTTATTTATTTATATTAGTTTTGTGAGCCCTCACTCATGTTTAGAGGTCGCAGTTTGGAAATAGGCTCTCAGGGCTTCATCACTAATGGTCCCTCAGGACATAGGTCCTTGCATAATCAAAGCCATTGAGGGGACCTTCTCAACAAAATGAAAAGAAAAAAATAAAGCTGCCCTGCGTTTCACTTTCTCTTGGGGTTGTTGCGAATTCTGTGTTTGGGGATTCTTGTATAGCATGGAAATTAATTATTGTTATAAAGTTTAGCCCTAGTTATGAAACATTATGTATTCTCTTGTCATATTTTTAAAAATTGATTTAATAATACTTTACTTCACAAAGTATTATGTAGACAGATACCATATCTTTCTGTACACAATACTCAATGGATTCCTTTAAAAAATAAAGTCGTCACTTCATGGAAGCAATGTCATGAAACCTAAATATTAAAAGAAAAGGTCATTTTTCCATTTCAATCACTTGTCTGACTGATACATTCATTTTTAATCTAATTCATTTTATGTAATAGAAAAAAAAACTGTTAGGAAAGTGAGTACCTATTCATTGACTTAATTTTATTTACCTTATTTTGGCCTAATTTAATTCATGTGTTTAATGTGTTTTGTTCTGTTGTATATAGGGTCACTCTGAGTCAGAAGTGACTTGACAGCACCTGCCAACAGCAAAAACAATTTAATTCAAATCAGCAGGTTACGTATGTCAGTTTAACTTATGATTTCAGCTAGTGCCTCTACGCTCCTGTTTGTGGGAATCAGGGTATTGTCTGGAGCATAGTAGGTGCTAGATATGTATTGATTTAATGGATGAATGAATAATAGATATTAAAACCACCAATCTCTGATAAAATGATGGAATTTAATTTTCCCTCCAAAATATTCAATAGTACAAATATACTTTTGATACAGTTTTTGATGATAACTTAGTGTATTAAGCCTAGTTGGAAATAAAATGTACTTCATTTCAAAATATATCTTCAGTGAATCTTTTCAGATTTTCAAGTTATCTTCATTATATTTTTGTGTATCTCTTCAGGGACTTGTTATTGCTTTATTATTTTATACTTGTTTTGATGTTTCCTGAACATGTTTCCAAGAATGTTTCTATAAAAATAAAACTTACTTACTTCTTTTCTGTCATCTTGGATTTTTGTTGATTACATTCCAAACATGTGAATAGAAAAAAAAAAAATATTGGAAGGGATTATTGGAAGTCAAAGTACGAATGTCCTAGTAATGATGAATTCATACACCATTGCTTTGATTTTACCGCTTGGCTTTTATAATAAAATATGTCCTTTTTTTCTGGGTTGCAGTATAGATCTGACACACAGTTTAGAATCCCATCCACTAGGAAACTTAACTCAGTCTCTTAAGTAAAGTGAGATAAATGCTGAATCCCTTAGGAATTTATTGGCTTGATAATAATATTTGAAGATCCAATGATTTCTCTTCTAAAGCATTATGGAATATTTGGTTCATTTTGAAATCGCCAATGATATTGTTGTCTAAAAACTGTCTGGAAAAATGATTCGTTCTTCTTTTCTTGCCCGGGGTGTTCTGTCTTCTTCAGTGTTTAACCTTTTATGGCATTTTAAGCTGATTTTTGAAATGCTTTCTGTCTTTTAGAGACTATTAAATTCACAAAAGAATAGCAGATAGTGTTTGCAAATGCTAAAGAAAATAAATCCATATTTAGTAGTTGGACAGTTACCAGTAACCAGTTGCCCTGGAGTTGATTCCAACTCATGGTGACCCCATGTGTGTTGGAGTAGAACTGTGTTCCATAGGGTTTTCAATGGATGACTTTTGAAAGTAAATTGCCAGGCTTTTTTTCATGGTGCCTTTGGATGAACCTCTAACTTCTAACCCTTTGTTAAGCAGCCGAGCACATTAACTATTTGCACCACCCAGGGACTTCGTTGAATGGTTACTTAGAACAATAAACAGGGACACTGCAATTAATTTAGGATCCAAAAAGCATTTCTGCAGTCTAGAATTAATAGATTATCTTTTTTTTCAAATTAATGGTGGTCAATATAACCAGATAATTGTTAACCTTGCTTGCTGAAAGTGAAGAGGACTTGAAGCACTTACTAATGAAGATCAAAGACCACAGCCTTCGGTATGGATTGCACCTCAACATAAAGAAAACAAAAATCCTCACAACTGTGCCAATGAGCAACATCATGATAAACGGAGAAAAGATTGAAGTTGTCACAGATTTCATTTTACTTGGATCCACAATCAACAGCCATGGAAGCAGCAGTCACGAAATCAAAAGACGTATTGCATTGGGTAAATCTGCTGCAAAGGACCCCTTTCAAGTGTTGAAGAGCAACGATGTCACCCTGAAGACTAAGGTGTGCCTGACCCATGCCATGGTATTTTCAGTCACATCATATGCATGTGGAAGCTGGACAATGAATAAGGAAGACTGAAGAAGAATTGACGCCTTTGAATTGTGGTGTTGGCGAAGAATATTGAATATACCATGGACTGCCAAAAGAATGAACAAATCTATCTTGGAAGAAGTGCAGCCAGAATGCTTCTTAGAAACAAGGATGGCAAGACTGCATCTTATATACTTTGGACATGTTTTCAGGAGGGATCAGTCCCTGGAGAAGGACATCATGCTTGGCAGAGTACAGGGTCAGCGGAAAAGATGAGGACCCTCAATGAGGTGAATTGACACAGTGGCTGCAACGATGAGCTCAAGCATAACAACGATTGTAAGGATGGCGCAGGACTGGGCAGTGTTTTTCGTTCTGTTGTGCATAGGGTCACTATGAGTTGGAACTGACTTGACGGTACTGGACAACGACAACAACAGCCTGCCTTGTGCTAAGTAACCTATTTAAGCATATTGAAAAGCTTGGTTCATTTGTCAATGTTTTTATACATGTTTAAACTACTTTATTTCTGCTGCCTTATTTTTCTGCACATTAGGATGAATTGCAACTTCATGTTTTACAAAAATAGCCTTATTTCCTATATAGTTTATAGGGGTTTGTCTTATGGTATTTATGACAGCTGAGACAGAAATTAAAAAGTGATTACATGAAGTTGTAGTCAGAAAAATTTTTAAAAAAGGCAAAGCAATAAGCATCTTGCCACATGATCTATACCATAATTCTGGAATCTCTTTTACTTATCCTTTGATAAACTCACTGCTCAAGAGTTCTGCTCACTAAGTTTTATTTAATTAAACTCTTTCCTTGAAACAGAGTACAACTTCATACTACTAATCTCCTCTTTAATGGAATCGGTTTGATCGTATTGTGCCAAGATTTCTTATTAATTTAATGTTTTCAATTATTTTTGCATAGTTGATACATGTCTTGTAACTTACCAGTATTCTGATTTAAGAAGTTTCATTGAATATTACCAAAGATTTTCTTACATTTTCTGTCTCAATAAGCATTTAGGAAGTTACTTCCTAATAAGTAAGAAGGAAGCCTGGCGAATTATTGAAATACTTTATTTTAGGGTGAATTGTTATCTGAGAAAAACAGTAGTTTGGAGAGTATCTTTCTGCTCTTCTCATCATTTACCCCTGCTAGTTTCACTTTATTTTCTCGTGTTTCTGAACCTACCACCCATTCTACAATTGGCTTTGAACTTCCTGGGTCATAAGTCTTGTGTTCAGTAATTCCACTCATATAGCCTATTTCTCAAATCATTTCTGAAAACTCTGCTGTGTTTCTTTTCAGAAACTTTGCATCTCATCTCCTAGCCTGGGTTCCTGGCCTTGTCATATATATTTATTATTAATTATATATATAATGATTTACTTACCCTCTCCCCATTGAAATATGAGCTTTAGGAGGACAGAGACCTCCTCTAGCTTGTCCACCATTCTCCTCCACACACCCAGGGCATTGCTTGGTGAAAAACCAAAACCAAACCCAACCCATTGCCATCGAATATATTTCAAGTCATAGCAGCCCTATAGGACAGAGTAGAACTGCCCTATAATGAATGTTTCCAAGGAGCGGCTAGTGGATTCCAGTTGCCTGTCTTTTGGTTAACAGCCGAAGGCTTAACCATCGTACCACCAGGGCTACAAGTGGAAATATATACATACACACACACACACATATATAAAAGGATATATATATGCATATATTTGTACTTAGTGTTAATATCACAGCAGGTATTTATTACTATTCTTTTTCATTTATTATTTCATTTAAACCTTAAAACATATGACATACAGGTACTATTATTGCAATGAGGAAATGAAGGCTTAGAGAGACTAAAGCTATATTGCATTAGTAAGCTGATTATCTAGTTTCTTTAAATGTCAGTCTTTTTGACTTCAGAAACCCCTCTTTTAACCACGCTTCTTCACAATTTCAATTTCCCCACAAAAATCTTTGTGGGATCTGCCCATACTTTTGCTTTTGGACATAAACTTGCTCTTTTTTTTTTTTTCCTTCCCATCAGCCTGTGAACAAAAGTCAGGAATCCACTAACCAAATTATAAGGAGGGAGAGAGATGGCAATGAAAATTGTGTCTGATGTTAGTGATAATAAATAACATTTGGACAGTGCCTTAAGTTTTATAAAGAGCTTTTCATATGAATTCTCACTTAGTTATTCCTATAACACAAGTTGGGGAAACGAGTTAAACATTCTGTGGCCAAGAGTTTGTAGCTGGTGAGTGAGTAGTGTGCTGATTCCATTTTTGTTACAGTTGTTTTCCTTTCTCTCTTTTGTAGTGTTGTACTTGGAAATAGTTCCCTTCTTCGCACCCTTTTCATTGTTTTGAGTTTGTCCAGTGTTTCTAGGAATTTTAATCTATTAGTGTATATCTTTAAACTTTGTTGTTTTGGTTTCTGACCTTTTCTTCAATTTCCAGAGGTCTTCGGAATTTTGTATTGCTTTGTAAAATATATACTGAAACAGATGCTTGACCATAGTTATCGTATGTTGTCTACTCTAGACAGCATATGATTTCCATTTCTTGTCCAAACATGGAGATAGCGGTTCTTTTGGTTTCCACCTTGTAATATAGTTGTAGGATTTGAAGAGGGTTTCTCAATCTCACCGCTATGGTCATTTCGGGACAGGCAATTTTTTGTTGTAGAAGGCTGTCCTGTCTTGTAGAAGGGTTGGCAGCATCCCTGGCCCCTACCTGGTAACAGCTACGTAGTTGTGACAACCAGATCTATCTCTGGACATCCTGAAATTTTTTGCCCCTGGAGGAGGCAAAATTACCACTGGTTACGATCGTCTACGTTAAATTAAGATAATGAGTGGTGACCTTGTTTTGTGAATGTTAAAACGCTCTTCGAATTCCAGGCATTATCAGGATGAGCTTTAAGAACAAGAAGAACCCACTGTGGCGGATGAGGGAAGCAGGCAACGGAGACAAGAGTGCCCTAGATATTAAGGACAAGAGCTGGTCCCCCACTGTTACTGCCTTGTGAAAGTATACTCATCTGGATTCCTGCTATAAAATTCTTTCTTTTGCATTCTTCTAAAGAAATATTTAATATAATGTCACCCAGTAATAGGACTTCCCATTACAGATTTAAGCTTTCATTTTGTTATGAAATATTCTGAATCATATTCAGTACCATATGATGAATAATTAAAACTAAATTGCACTTGTCAAAATAAATGAACACACAACATGTGGAGATAGAAAAATCCCAATTTTTTTTTCTCATGGTTTATTGCATACTTTTTTTCTTCTTTTTTTAATTGTACTTTAGATGAAAGCTTACAGAACGCCCTAGTTTCTTGTTAAATGGCTAGTATACATATTGTTTTATGACATTGGTTAACAACCCCACGACATGTCAACACTTTGCCTTCTTGACCTTAGACTCCCTTTTGCCAGCTTTCCTGTTCCCTCCTGCCCTCTAGTCCTTGCCCCAGGGCTGGTATGCCCCTTTAGTCTTCTTTTGTTTTATGGACATCTCTATCTTTGGATCTTTGGCTGAAGGGTAAACCTTGGGAATGACATCATTATAGAGTTAAAAGGGTGTCTGGGGGCCATACTCTCAGGGTTTCTCCAGTCTCTGTCAGACCATTAAGTCTGGTCTTTTTTTGTGAGTTAGAATTTTGTTCTACATTTTCCTTCAGCTCTGTCTGGGACCCTATATTGTGATCCCTGTCAGAGCAGTCAGTGATGGTAGTGAGGCACCATCTAGTTATACTGAACTTAGTCTGGTGGAGGCTGTGGTCCATTAGTCCTTTGGACTAATCTTTCCCTTGTATCTTTAGTTTTCTTCATTCTCCCTTGTTCCTGAAGGGAAAAGACCAGAGTTGTATCTTAGATGGCCACTCACAGGCTTTTAAGACCCCAGATGCTACTCACTGAAGTAGAATATAAAACATTTTCTTTATAAACAATGTTAAATTGCATGTCTTTTCATTTGTGGTTTTTGATGCTGTGTAGTGGCTCCTAGAGTTATTAGTTATAACCAGAGCATTTATCCCATATTGTTTTTGTTGAACTGAGATCATAGAAGGTGCCAATTAAACTTAAAGGCATATGTTTTGGTTCAAGTATTATTACTTAGAGTGATAACCTAAAGATCCTAAGAGGCAGCCTCATCTTAATGACAAGAATACTTGACTCATGCTGTTATTGTCAAGTCTGCTTATATTCACATATAAGATTTTATTAAAATGACACACGTATACATTACTTATGTGCTTGACTTTGATGATGGGGCTTTGCAAAGCTTGGAGAAGGATGTGAGCATCTTCTCTCTCAAGAAATTTCCGCTATTTTTTTACAAAATGTAACTTGCTACATTTGCCATCTGAGATAGTAGCTTGAGCATCAACACCAACTATTCTGGGCTGCAGAGATGCTGTTTGAAACAGCTAAAAAATTATATGGGGTAAAGCAAATACTGTAAGACAGGCTAGCCTCATTGCTCTTTCTTTTCAGTGGAGTATTTGCTCAGATGTTTAAGTTAGTTGTTTAATTTCCAGACAAAAGAACTGTGTACCTGGAGAATGGCTGGGCATCTTCCATTTGCACTACTTTCTATTATTGTCAGAAGTGATCATATAAATCTGCCTGAGTATCTGTGTGTGGCATGCATGTTGAAAGTGATTTTATTTTTGCCCAATATGTCCCAAACTTGCTGTCGTCTTCATTTTATTTTCCCTCTCCCATCTTTAGTGCCTTTTGCAACTTGCCTCACAAATCACATTGTCCGTACTTATTACCCAAGCCTTTTTCCAGCTAGTAAAGTGCATTTTTTCCTCCACCAGATTCAGTTTTTACTTTTCTTATTCCCTGTATGTTTCCCTTCATTTTTAATGTACAAATTGCAAATATATTTCCAACCCCTTCTGTACAACACTTTCCGTTTGTTGAAAACGCACACTATATGAAGTAACGTAGAAGAACAATCTAAAATGCTTCTCCTGTTTTCTGTTCTGTTTTCCCAACCGGACCAATTTTTCCATATAATTTTCCCTTGCTTTCCAGTTTCATCTGCATGATATAATTCAGGATTCTAAAAGCATTTTCTTGTTTCGGCGGATTCATTCTGTGCAGCAGGCTTTTCTGACTAATGTAACACTGCCAGAGCCCACTTGGACTTTCTTACAACTTTATGTAAGGGAGTAAAAACTCTCGTGCTGGAGTAAGGCAAGCAGTCCAGTGGAATCTGAGTGAAAAGAAAGGTAGAATTTTACAACTTCTCTGAGCCATGTTCTTGTATGTAAAATGGAAATTATATCATCTGTCCTCCTGCCTAGAGCATTTTTGAGGTTCAAACATGTGATGTATATACAAAGATCTGAAATATTTTTGCAGTCCCATGTTAATTTTACGTCATGGATTGAATTGTGTCCTTCCAAAATATGTGTCAACTTGGCTAGGCCATGGTCCCCAGTATTGTGTGATTACCCGCCATTTTGTGATCTAATTGTCCTATGTGTTGTAAATTCTAATCTCTCATGTGGCAAGATTAGATTATGTTAAAGAGGATTAGGGTAGGATGCAACACCCTTACTCGGGTCACAGCCCTGATCTGATATAAAGGAAGTTTCCTTGGGGTGTGGTCTGCATCACCTTTTATCTTACAAGAGATAAGAGGAGAAAGAAGGAAACAGAGAGAGGGATGTCATACCACCAAGAAAGAAGAGCTGGGAGCAGAGCAGGTTCTTTAGACTAGGGGTCCCTGTGCTGAAAACCTCCTAGACCCGGGGAAGATTGATGCCAAGACACATGGAGATCTCCAAGAGACACCAGGCCCACAGATGCTGAAAGTAGACAAGGACCTTCCCCCAGAGCCAACACAGAAAGAAACCCTTCTCCTAGAGCTGGCACCCTGAATTCAGACTTATAGCCTCCTAAACAATGGGAGAATAAACTTGTATTTGTTAAAGCCATCCACTTATGGTATTTCTACAATAGCAGCACTAGATAACTAAGACATTTTACTTTACAAATGCACTGTTTTTTCTTTCTATATAATATTAAAAACATATATATTAGTTATGGTTAGACTTGGCTAAATGAGGCAGAAAACTCAATAGCAGATGCTTAAATGAGATAAAAGTTTACTTTTCTCTTTTTCTTCCTGAAAGTTCAGGAAGGCAGTCCAAAGGTCTTATAAAACCTATTGCCATTGAGGCAGTTCTGACTCACGGCTGCCCTGTGTCTTACAGAGTAGAACTGCACTGTAGGGTTTTCTTGGTGTAATCTTTATGGAAGCAGGCTGCCAGGCCTTTCTTTTGCAGCACTGTGGGTGGGCTCAAACCACCAACCTTTAGGTTAGTAGTCAAGCACAAACTATTTGCACCACCCAGTGACTTTAAAGCTGCTATGGTGTTCGTGATATCAGAGACCCAGACTTTGTCACTCAAGGCCCTTCCTTGGGGTTGCAGATGCAGCATCAGGGTCATAGTCACGTTACAAGCGACAGCACGGAGAAAAGGTAAAATTATTTTCTCTAAAGGAAAGTTTCTAGTAGTTCCTGTTACAACCCCTGGGTAATCCCATGGACCAGCACGTAGTCACAAGGCTATATGTGGCTGCTAAAAAGGATGGAAGACATAGTCCTTAATCTGATTTCTGTTTTACAAACATAGGGAAGAATTAGCAGTATTTTTTCCTGCAAGTATTAATTCTAATATATCCTTCTTCCTAAAAGAGTAATGAGGCTGAGGAGATTGTGAATTACTTGTGGACTGGGACTGTGTGTAACAAAATAATTTTGTGTGTGTTGAAAAGGGATGTTCTAAAAATATGCATGGAGAAATCGTATTTTCTTTATATGCGAAATGTCTAAAAGTGAGACTGCTTTTTTTAATTTTAAAACAAACACACCCAACTATTCCTTTATTTATTCACTAATCACCCAACATCGGAAGTGCTAGACACTGCAGTCAGGTTAGTGTTGTTTTTCTATATAGTGGCCACTGCAATGCAACGAGTTACCTAAGCGTATTTTGGATTCCTCTTTAGAAATGACTTTCAGACTTTAAATTTCAAAACACATGAGGAAATTGTTTTCTACAAACTTTTTTCTTGAAGCCTGCCTTTTTCATATTTTGCTCTGACAGCTTTCTGACTCTTCTTAAAAATCAAATTTACCCCCTCAGGGATGAAGATTTGGTCCCCTTGGAAGATTTTTAAATAAAGGCTGTTAGCTGTGATTAAGGCTCTCATACTTCTGAGAGTAGGAGCCTTATTGTCCTGGCATCAAATCGTTAAATGTTTCATTGAGTGAGCACTGTAATTGAAAAATTTATAATGCCTTCTATGTATACCAAGGAGCCTTGATGGCGCAGTGGTTAAGTGCTTGACTGGTAACCAAGAGGTGGGTAGTTCGCACCCACCAGCAGCTCTGTGGGAGAAAGATGTAGCAGTCTGCTTCTGTAAAGATTTAGAGCCTTGGAAAACCTATGGGGCAGTTCTACTCTGCCCTATAGGGCTAAGGTGAGTTGGAATTTGACTTGACGGCAATGGGTTTTTTGGTTCTTTGTAACCGATTCGTTGGTAAAAAAAACAACAGCGTCATTTTGACTGCTCTAGGAATGTGACAATATTGGGAGGCTTCTCAGAAGATTGCTGAAGAGTTCTAGGAAGGGGGAAGTCAATGGCAGTAGTAGCAACTGCCACCATAGCCAAGCAGTTTGCTTTGCTTGGTGTTTTTAGATATCAAAAGAGTATGGTCTCTTCAATACCAAAACCATAGAAAAAATTGCAAAATTGTTCTTATTGCTTTTCAAATATAAGCAAGGAGTTGTGTGATCCAGTTTATTACTGTGGGATTTTAAAGGAAACCAAATTAAGAATTAAATGCACTTAATGGCATGAATCTGTATTGTCTCAAAGAAACAACGGTGGTATCAGGGGAATTTCCCTTTCAGGGATGTAATAAGCTTCTGATGAGTGAACTGTGTCTAAAAGATAGCATTCACCTCCTTTCTGGCACCTGTGCCAAACATGACTATGACCTGTAGAAATTCCGTGTCACAGCCACTGAAAGGACCATATCCTGAGGTGATACTGCCTTTCACTTATGGAATAAGAAGGTTCTGTTTGAATTGACCTGTATGTGCTTAGAAAAGGAGCATAAATATCTCTTCTTCTCCTAGGAAGAGGACTGTTTCAAAGAGCCATTTTCTTTCCTAACAAAGAAATTCAGACTGGAGACAAATCAGCAGTTTCACAGCTGGTTTGTGAAATCCTCAAATGATGTATACAAAGCAAAGCAGGAGAGATACATGTGGAATGAAAGGGATATTTGAATTGCATCCCAGTTTCTAATAGGATATTGTTTCACAGTCCTACAATATTAAAAACACGTTGTGTATGTTATGTATGGCGTCCATATCTCGTTTTAAGAATTTGGTCAACAAGTAACAAATTAAAAACATAGAATTGCAGGATTGGACAAACTTGTAAATATCTTTTAATCCACCTCTTCACTCCGTTTTTTCCCACTCTTAATTGCCCACGGTGACTCCCCCTCTAAAACAATCCTCAATAACTATGTGAAAACACCCGTTGCTTCCTAAAAACCAAAAACCGTTGAATTGATTCCAACTCATAGTGACTCTATAGGACAGAGTATAGCTGCCCCATAAGGTTTCCAAAGAGTGGCTGGTGGATTCGAACTGCCAACCTTTTGGTTAGCAGTGAAGCCCTTAACCACGGTGACACCAGGGCTCCATTGCTTCTTAAGGTAACCTGTTACATTTTCGGAGTATATTAGATTTTTTATGTATGTTGAAGAAGTACCACGTTGTTGATTTTGATTTTGCCTCCCGTAGTCACACAGGGGACCAAGGCTTTCCTGTCTTATGCATAATAGACCTTGAAATATTTCCAGATTGCAGTCATGCCCTCCAGATCCTGTTCATTTAGGCTAGGGTTGTAGCAAAGGAGGTGGTGAGAAATGACCGTATTTTGGATATATAGTTAGCAGTAGTTTGAAAGTAGCACCCACAGGAATTGATCATGGAATGGCTGTGGGCTGTGAGAGAAAGTGGAGTCAGTGTTTTTGCCTTGAGTGCGTTTTAAGAATTCAGCATCCACTCTGTGCTCAATATACTATGTTAGGTATCAGAGCACAATTACATGAGCATAGTTGTTCCATGGTACAAGTAGGGCGATACAGAGACAGTGAGCTGGGTCTCTGTTACCGCCAAGGGGAGGATGCCTCTTTTTGCACCTTCATGCTTTAACCAATCTATAAATTTATTAAAGATCATAATTAGAGAGTTAACATTTAGTTTTAAGTCTGAAAATATACTTTTGAACATCTAGTATTTACCTGGCTATGACCCCACAGGACTAGAATGAAATGGTCTTTGCTTAATGACCAAGGTTTTTTTTTTATCCCCCCTGCAAAATATCAGTTCAAAGACAGTAGTATCCCTGCCATTAAATCTTAATGCTCCTCAGGAGCAGGAATTTGATTATTTTGTATAGTACCTGTTGCATATTGGGAACTCAGTAAATACAGGGTGAACTTCTTCTAAACTACAGCTTTTATGAGGGGATTTGTGTGTGGATAAGATTCTGGTGAAATGCTCACTCGTGGGTGTGTATGTGCATATAAGCACTCATACGCATGCATAACACACTCACACAGAGATGAAAATAAAGAACGACTCTTAGCAAAAGCTCAGTCCTATGTATCACATTGCATAACTCTTTCCTTCCTTTATCATCCACGTGCTTGCAAATAGTATTATGCCTGAAGTTAAAATGTGAATAATACAGGAGACAGGAGCTTCTTGTTTCTGGGGTATGTAGCCTGTAGCAATTGCTTCTCTCCTATTTATACATGGGGAGAGGAAATAAGGTGGCTAATTATCTTGCGAAAAGCAAGTTTCTCCACCTACCCACAAGGTAGCAGGGAAATCTCAGCGGCACTGTAACAGATTAACTAAATAGGCATCTGCCTCCATGTCTGATGCATTGGTTGCCCTGCCTGTAAAAGAGCTGGACTGCCTTGAGAAATAAACCCAGACTCAATTCTGAATATGGATGTGTAGCTGAAACTAGCAAAGTTTTCAACAGTATGTCCTTCAAACGTGAGCAGAAATAAACTGCACGTTAAAAGAATTAGCACTCAGAGGTCTTTGTTTAATCAATGGTTAGTTTGCTGGTGATTGCACAAATTCACTACATTAAATTTAATCAGGGATGTTTCTGGCATGTGGGTGGCAAGCCTGCTGATTAATTCATTTATATTCTTCAAGTAAGATATGTTTTTCGAGATGAATTTCCACAGTTTGGTAATTCCGCATTATTTATTTCAGCGTTTAAAATGGTTGATTTGTTCACAATCCCAGAATTGAATTCGTACTGGGTGATGTGTGCTGATTAGCTTACCAGAAGGAAAAGGACAAATGGGAAGTGGCATCATTTTAGTTCATCTCTGGGACAAGCACCAAAGAACAAGTTTAGATGGCTGTCAGAATCTTGCTGTCACCCTTTTGGGTTGGTTTAAGAAACCCGTTAGGAATGGTAGGAGAGATCATGATGAAATGACGTCCTTCAAAGAATTATACTTTCTTAGATGGGGTACTGAAACAGATTAAGTATATCTGTGTCTATACGGAGAATACAAGAAAGATGATGACCTGTGTTTTATTGACTATACAAAAGCATTCAACTGTGTTAATCAAGCAAATTATAGATAACATTGCAAAGAATGGGAATTCCAGAACACTTAATTGTGCTAATGTGGAACCTGTACATAAACCAAGAGCCAGTTGTTTGAACAGGGGGTACTGAGTGGTTTAAATTCAGAAAAGGTGTGCATCAAGGTTGTATCCTTTGACCATACTTACTCAATTTGTATGCTAAGCAAAAAAACTGGACTATATGAAGAAGAACGTGGCATCAGAATTAGAGGAAGACTCATTAACAAACTATGATATGCAAGTGACACAACCTTGCTTACTGAAAGTGAAGAGGACTTGAAACACTTACTGATGAAGATCAAAGAATATAGCCTTCAATACAGATTACACCTCAACATAAAGAAAACAAAAATTTTCACAACTGGACCATTAAGCAACATCATGATAAATGGAGAAAATATTGAAATTGTCAAGCATTTCATTTTACTTGAATCCACAGTCAACGCTGATGGAAGCAGCAGTCAAGAAATCAAAGGATGTATTGCATTGGGCAATTCTGCTGCAAAAGACCTCTTTAAAGTGTTAAAAATCCAAGATGTCACTTTGAAGACTAATGTATGCCTGACCCAAGCCTTGGTATTTTCATTTGCCTCATATGCATGTGAAAGCTGGGCAGTGAGTAAGGATGACCAAAGAAGAATTGATGCCTTTGAATTATGGTCGTGGTGTAGAATATTGACTATACCATGGACTGCCAGAAGAATGAACAAATCTGTCTTGGAAGAAGTGCAGCCAGAATGCTCCTTAGAAATGACAATGGCAAGATTTCATGTTACCTACTTCAGACGTGTTACCAGGAGGGATCAGTTCCTGGAGAAGGACATCATGCTTGGTAAGTTAGAAGGTCAACGAAAAAGTGGAAGACCCTCACTGAGATGTATTGACACAGTAACTGCAACAATGGGCTCAAACATAGCAATCACTGTGAGGATGGCACAGGACCAGTCATTGTTTCTTTCTGTTGTTCATAGGGTCACTATAAGTCATAACTGACTCAAGGGCACCTAACAACAACAAAAAATGATGTAATTAAAAAAAAAATTAGTTGCCCTCAAGTTGACTCTGACTTATGGTGACCCCATGTGTGCCAAAGTACAACTGTGCTTCCATAGAGTTTTTAATGGCTGATTTTCAAAAGTAGATTGCTAGGCCTGTCTTCTGAGGTGCCTCTAGGTGGACTCAAACTGCTAAGATTTTGATTAGCACCAGAGTGCATTAACAATTCACACCACCCAGGGACTCCATGATGGTGTCCCTGGGTTGTGCAAATAGATTATGTTAAAAATTATCATTTTGGAGGAGAGAGGAGACCTAAGAGATCATAGGATCACCTTCCTCATTTCAAAAATGATGAATATGAGAGATCAAGAGATTAATTGACTTTTCGTTAAATGCAAAGATAGTTTGTAGTAGAGCTTTGGACTCGTGGTTTCTAATTTTCTTCCTGATTCTTTTTTTATAGCCAGTACCAAGTATATGTGTGTGCTTTATTTGGTGGGTAGGGAGCAAGGGAGCTAGTTGCTAGACAGTTGGGGACAGAGAGAAACAAAGGAATATATGGGATATAAATGGGATCAAAGTTTCTAAATGTATAATTGACTTTAAGTTTAGGGATGGAACAGAAGAACTTTTATGACCTATGGGGACCCCACTTCCCCTGATTTTCAAAGTATTTCACAGACAGATCTGGGGAGGATTGCCATAAGGTCTGTAAATGTGCACTGTGTCTGTGTCTGTGCTCAGACATGATGACAAGGAGGAAGAAGAATATGGTTTGTTGTAATTTTCTGACAGGAACCGTGCAATGTACTTAAGGAAGACTGATGGCTAGTGTGACAGAAAATGGATCTTAGAACTACCCAAGATAATTTCATTCCTTTGAAGGTGAGTGTCTTAGGCTGGGTTCTCTGAAGAAGCAAAACCAGTGAAGTGTATAAATATGTATATAGAGAGAGATTTATATCAAGGAAATGGCTCACATGGTTGTAGAGGCTGGAATGTCCCAAGTCCGTGGGTCAGATGCTTCCTGATACACGTAGCCACAGAGGCTGGTGAACCCAAGATCTCGGCAGGTCGGAGAGCAGGGCTCTTGTTCACAGGCTGTGAAAATTGACATATCCCAAAGACTGCAGGTAAGCTGCTAGGCCAAGTCCCAAGAACCAGAGTTTGGAAGAACAGGAGTCAGCTGCAGGATCCAGAAGAAGCAAAAGCCCACAAGCCTTGCCAGAATATCCACTTATATTCAATGCAGGCCACACACCCAAGGAAACCCTCCTTCAACTATTTGGCTATTCGCAGGAGACCCCATCATGAAGGTGATCACTGATGATCATGGCCCAGCCAAGCTGACCCACAGCCTTAAAGCATTACAGAGGGACACACCATGGCTCAGTTTCAACTTACTGCTCATACTTCAGCTGCCCCCTGAAGTACAGTTGTTTAGTATGCAAATCACTAATCATTATATATATTCAACATGTTCCCTCCTAAAACATTATCTCTGAGGTTGGACATCTCTGTTTTTCTTTCTAGACATTGGAATGGGAATCAGGCTACTTCCTGTGAACTTAGGAACCTCTTAGCTTTTGATGACGTATTGTAGCAAAAAGATTACAGGTGACAGTGAAAGAAAATTCCATGCCATTTACTATAAACTGTTTTATTTATAACTGCATGTAATAAACTTGTTTAGACTCAAGTGGCCTTCACCAGAAACATGGACAAGTGTGGTATCTTTTCTTATCTTTCTCCTGAATTAACTAACACAAAGATTTTATTTATTCAGATAATTTTGTTATTGTTGTCCTTGCTGCTGCTGCTGCTAAGAGAGTGAAGTGTAATGGAAAGACCACCTCGTTACACCTAGGTCCTAATCTTGGATCTCCTACTAACTAGGAATATGATCTTGAGCAGGCCTTAGATTTTATAAATATGCTAATCATTTTGAAGATGAGACACGGACTCTGTATTCAGACCACTCGGTTCAATTTCTGTCTGTACAATTACTCGCTGCATTATCTTGCTTTAGTTGTATAATCTCTCCATTTCTTCATTTGTTAAATAGGGATAAGAATAGCACATATATCATAGGTTGTTATGAAGATGAAATCAGTTAATAATGTGCTATGTAATTATCTGCCCTTATTACTTTAATAAGGAAAGTGTTGGCCAGATTATCTTGTTGAAAAGCAGAATAGTGTGATTCCAGGTAGATAGTTAATTTAGACTTTCCCTTCCTAGAGTATTATGTCAGTGTTTCTGAGTGTGTCCCTCAGATCATCTGCAGCTGAATCTCCTGGCGGGGCTGCACCTCCAGAAATGTCATATTGAAGTCCAAGTATTATGAAGTAACTATCCATGACTAGGGAACCCTGCCTTAAATGGTCATCTGAGCTGTATCCTTCAATAAATACTTTTTTGTATTTCATAATTATGTCTTGTCATTATATCAGAAACCTAAATAATAATTTAAAAAGCAAGACCATGTGCAAGAAATACTAAAAAATCAGTAAAATTACATTTTTGAAGAATATTTGAAAATACAAGAATATGTTGACAAGATGTTAAATAGAAAGAAAAAAGGTTAACAGGTTGCAAAACAGTATTTCTGTATGATTCCAGATTTCTAATCATCAAATAATTTTATAATCATGAAAAATGTAACTAAAATATTATCCTGTGATAAACTTTAACGAGTACTTTATTGATTTGGCCTTAGCATTCTCCAAAAATAAAAATTATAGTTTTTTCCTCATTGTGAAGGTTATAAAGCTCATTGTAGAGATTTCAAACAAAACAGAAGAATATAAAGATTGTTAAAATCATCCACAATTCCACCTCCTAGGTGACTAATATTAAGCTTTTCAATAAAACTTTCATTCATATATAATTCCAAACCAAAAAACTCACAGCCATCGAGTCGATTCTGACTCATAGCAACCATATAGGTCAGAGTAGAACTGCTCCATAGAGTTCCCAAGGAGCACCTGGTGGATTCGAACAGCCAACCTTTTGGTTAGTAGCCGTAGCTCTTAACCACTATGCCACCAGGGTTTCCCATATATCATTACTTTTTTTTAATTACTGTTTTTGTCAATATGACTACTTATCGTTCCCTTAGAGATAAATGCTAACAGTGAATGAATCTCTGCATTTCTCCTCTATTAAAGTTGTCTCCAATGACATTCTCAGTACATTATACTGTTAAGTATGTCCAAAACCCCAAACCTATTGCTGTTGAGTCAATTTTGAAATTTTGAAAAATTAGGTAAGTGTAATGCAATCGGAAATAATCCCAACAACTGAAATTAAAACATTCTGTTACATATATCCATATATATATAAAAATATATGTTGTGTTTTCAACATATAAAAGTAAATATTCTGAGAGCATATAGCATATTTTCATTACCTTTTTAACATCTTTAACATTCCCATCGAGTCACTCTGCCTCAGAGCCCCCCTGTAGGACAGAGTAGAACTGCCCCGTAGGACCAGCTGATAGATTCATTGAACTGCATCCAGGGACCAGCTGGTGGATTCAAACTGGACACCTTTTGGTTAGCAGCAGCCAAGTTCTTAACCACTGTGCCACCAGGATCGCATCAAGTATATAGGCCTTGAAAAAAAAGAAGGTCAAAAAGGTATCCTTAGGGAGGTAGGGAGGAGAAAAGGGCAGAGGAGGGAAATCATATGACCTGAAAAGAAGGAATTCTATCCATGAAACTAGAAGGTTACTGCCAAGCCTTCTAGTGAAAATGTTAAATATTTGCAGCACATTGACTTGTGGGATGGCTGCTTAATTCCTTCGGTTAGAACACAATACTAGGGTTTCAAGAAGAGGGATTATATCACATCCTAGTGATCCGTCTTGATACTGTGTCACAGGGCACAGGGAGAGTTGATGTCACAGGGTGGGGGGAGTTGATGGATCAATGCAAATCTAAATCTTTGATTGGAAAAAATGGCTCAAAGCACATTTACAGAAGTAGATCGCTAAGCTATCTTTCGAAGTGCCTCAGGGTGGACTTGAACCTCCAACTTATTGGTTGGCAGCAAGCCATTTGCAGGGACCCCTACATTTGGATATGCCACAGTTTAAATCATGTTTATGAACTATATGTTCAAAACTGCATATTACATGGAAGATATACCATTTATGTGCTAATTCAGTCAGGTCCTTAGATACTATTTTATGTATACAACATCTTTTTCTGCACTACAGAGTCATCATTTACTAAAATTTAGCCATATAAAAGTTTCCATAATAATATTCTCAGCCTTTCTGTCTCTGTTTTAGATTCATGTCTGAGATCTCTGCTTCTGAACTCTTTTAGCAATTACTAGTTATATGCAATTAATTTCACAGTTAATTATTACATCACATATTGGTTTTCTGATCAAAAAATGAAATTTTGAAAAATTAGGTTAAGTGTAATACAATCAGAAATAATCCCAACAACTGAAATTAAAATATCCTGTTGTATAAGTCCATATATTTAAAAAATACGTTTTCAACATATAAAAGTAAATATCTGAGAGCATATAGCATGTTTTCCTTACCTTTATAACATCTTCTGCATTATTGTTTTGAATATATATTTGCCTGATAAAGTATTCTTTTTACTCATTTGTCATGGTGGATCAAATTAAATGGTAACTATTTTTTTTTTTTTATTTTATTTAGAAGGTAGGACTCTTCTGCTTCTTTCACTGCCTAGCATAACCCACTACCGTCGACTCGATTCCAACTCATAGCGACCCTATAGGACAGAGTAGAACTACCCTATAGAGTTTCCAAGGAGCGCCTGGTGGATTCAAACTGCCGACCTTTTGGTTAGTAACTGTAGCACTTAACCACTACACCACCAGGGCCTAGCATAAAAAACAAAAAAAAAAAATTTTTTTTGTTTTTTTTCACAGCGCGTTGCAAGTAAAAGCTCTCAAGAAATGGCTTTTTTTTTTGGTGAAGTATCATGGTGACCACTTTCTGAAGACATTTGTTATTTAAAAATGTTTTTGGACCGTAATTAATGGTGATACAGAATAGATTAATGAAATTGCTTTTAAAAAATTCTTTTGCCTGAGAATAGAAAAAGGTGTAAATCTGTAGCTGGAAAACGACAACAGCAAAAAAAGATTATTATACAAATAAATAGACAACAAAAGTGAAAAAATAATAGGTTACGGTAGATACAGATCTAAATAAGCAAGTCAGGAGGAGGGAGCTATGTGTTTCAGAATCCACACATTTTCCCCAGGGGAATTTTAAGGCGGGTTCATGAAATCATGGACTGTGAGTCATTCGAGAATTCAATACACATTGTTTAATTCTCTTTTCCTGTTAGTGGAAGGTAATATAAACATTCTTAGCAGACTATCAGCCAGGTTAATAATCATTAAAATGACTGTTAGATTATTATTATTATTATTTTAATATTAAGAGAGTGACTTTTAAAGTTAAAAGCACATGTAAACTGTTGCTTAGTTCAGAAAACATTCTATGGAGCTGAACTAAAGCTTTTTGAAAAACACAGAAAGGAATGTAGTCTTCAGCAGGCTTTGTCTGCCATAAAATATTTTTATTTCTTATACTTGTTTTTAATTTTTCTTTTTGGTCTCCCCCTCTTGGCAGTGTTCACAGCTGGGCATTGTTGTACACGTTTCAGGGACTTTGTATTATTTCTATACAGAACACATATATGCATAATTATTCAGCTTCCACTCCAGTCTCCACTGTTGGCAGAATTTTCATTCAAGCTAACATTATAAACTTGCTTTTTTCCACCTCCCAGTTTGTCATTTTCTCACTTGGCAAATATTGATCCCTTTCCATTATAGGTGAGAAGCACCTACATGGCTCATTTGTGTTTACTTCCTTGTTTGGAGACTGAGCAAGCTTGGCACAATGCTGTTTATTGAATTTATCTGTCAATTTTTCCTTCCTTGCATGGTTGACTAATTAAATGGGATAAGCATAATACTAGAGACACACTGGATAGTGACTTACATTTTTTTTTAAACAGAAAGAGAAGAGACTATATTTGAAGACCAATACTTTTAGAAGGTGGCAACTTTTAAAAGTCGGTAGACTTTCTCAGTGAACATGGCAGTTAGCTATGGTTTTTTGATGGGCTGCTTCTCAACTTTTCATTAGACATCTAAGAAGGTACACATAAAAACATGAATTAGCAGCAAGATTGTAAAGTAAAAATAAGAGGAGCCTATAACTCAGGCAGAAAGTCCCCTCCAAATATAAACAAAAAGTGCAATATACATAAAGATAAAAATAAAAATGACCTCACTTTTTTCATAGGAATACAAAAAAGAAAACCTCAGGAGAGCAGTTTTCCTTAACTGCTTAGTCTTTGGAACTAGCTTAGGAATAGGTTTTTTAGTCTACACATCTTAGTGAACACCAACATGGCAGCTGGTTGCTGATTAGATAGAAGAATAAACTGGCCTTCACCAATCCTATTATGTAGTGTTATGGATTGAATTGTGTCCTCCTAAAATATATGTTGGAATCCCCTGTACATATGGATGTGTTCCCATCTGGGATGAGGGTCTTCTTTCTTATGTTAATTTGGCCATATCAGTGTAGTTTGTATCTTAAACCAATCACTTTTGAGATATAAAAAGAGCAGATTAGGCACAGAATCAAGCAGGCAGGTATAGGAAAGAAAGATGCACATAGAGATTGCCAAGGAGAGTCTAATTCAGATGCCATGCTCTTAGCCACTGAACGATAGGATCTTCAGTTATTGACCTCCTACATGGAATGGTGGTTAGAAGCTACGGTGTGCTATGGCTTCTAACCAAAAGGATGGCAGTTTGAATTCATCAGTCCCTCCTTGGAGACCCTGTGGAACAGTTCTACTCTGTACCACAGGCTCACTATGAGTAGGAATTGACAGCAATAGGTTTGGTTTGGTACAAGTAAATGGCTGCAACCATAGAGAAAAAAGTAAAACTCCAGAATGAAAAAAAGGAATCCAAACTTTACTAGTTCCCATGGAAAAATCCCAGCCTCTGTTGCAGCTTTCTTTGTCAGCTCATGACAGCTTCTGTCTGAGGGTTGGTACTTAGAGCCCCAGCACCTGCAAAATTGTTCTAAAAGTCTCAACACCAGTTAATTTAAGTTCTTGACAGAAGTTGGAAATATTACCAGAGTGACACACATGGTTTTTGTTCAGATCACCTGGGGAAGGCACGTCACGTTGACATCAACCTCCAGCAGAGTCTTGGAGTGACAGAAACAGCCTTTCCTCCGTGGCACCTACTTGCTCCGTTAGTGAAAAGTTGAGATTTGGATGGTGTTTGCCACACTCCTGACAGTTCATGACATGCTGACGGAATTAAACAGGCTGCATACTAAAAGTTTGCTGTGACCTAACAAGTGAAGTTAGAGAAGTCATTCCTGGTCATGTAAGAAGTTTCACAGCCTCCTTATTTAAAACTTCCTAATAATTCCTGGGTTGTTTTTGGGTGTGCGATTACTGGATACATTTCTGCCATTTTCTTTTGATAGCTTCTAGTCTATTGACACATGAAGCAGTGTTGAGCTTGGGATCTGAAGTCAGGCAGCACAGTGATCTTTAGCAAATTACTAACATCTTTGAGCCTCAGTCTATTTGTCAATGAAGAAGGAACGATCATAGTACTTACCACATAGTGTTGTGAGGATAAGTGAAAGGCCCGGTGACTAGCCAATAACTACTTATTGAAACTACTAGGCTTGTTACTCCCCATGACCCATTTATTTTAACCCTCAAGCATCTTTAGGAGCTAAGTACTATAATGGCCTGAAAGAGCTTCATAATCTTTTCTGTCTACTCTGCATTGTAGCCTCATAACTCTTCTAGGCATTCACTAGTTATCCTTTAGAGAATGCTGAAAATTCAGAGACTTATGAAACCCTTCTGACAATCTGGCGGTGTTATTATATACCAACTGATATGTGTTTACATTTCCTAATTTTTGATAAACTTGTTAGTTGACATTGAGTTAGTTCCAACTCATGGCGTCCTTATGTATAACAGAACAAAACATTGCCCAGTTCAGTGCCGTCTTCATGATCATCATGTTTGAGTTTGTTGTTGTGGCTACTATATAGTGCCTTCCAACCTAGGAGACTCATCTTCTGGCACTGCAGCAGACGATATGTGTTGTGATCCTTAGGGATTTCATTGGCGAATTTTTGGAAGTAGATTTCTCAACCTTTCTTCCTAGTCTGTCTTAGTTTGGAAGCTCCTCTGAAAGCTGACCACCACAGGTGACCCTGTTGGTATTTGAAATACTGGTGGCATAGTTTCCAGCATCATAACCAGCAACAATCTGACCACCACAATATGACAAACTGTGACAGATGATTGGTGGTTGACAAACTTAAGTAGTAGTATTTCACATGTCTACTTGGGAAAAGATGTGGCTAACAAAATCTTGCATTTTTAGCTGTTTTGCATTTTTCTCTTAACCTTTTGGTTATTTAATTTTGGGTTAACTGTATGAGTTACTCCATTTCTCAAATTTCATGACTTGTCTACTTGTCCAGTTATCATCTTGCTCTGTGGAGATTAAGATTGGTTAACTTTGAGCGGTATACTTATGGTTTGATATTTTTGACAAGCTCATTTGTGGCCAATTAACCCTAGAAAAATATTTTTCATATACTTTGGATTTCAGTAAGCCGTTAGCTTCTGACATCCCACTGTTTGTCCAATAGCCATTCTTTTTATCCATTATTTTCCTGTATGCTCCTGCTTAATTTCTATAATTACCTTTTAAAAATTTATTATTTTTCTGAATATTATAGTTTATTAACATGTAGAAGATGATAATATTTACCGTCTCACAGATCACTGATATAAACTTTCTTCTTCAATTTAGTGTCTTGTTAAATGCTGTTTTACACAGTTTTCAGGTGATTGACCTGAGTTTTATGAGGCCAGTTAAGTGTGGCCTCATAAAAAAACAACCAAAAAGTTAAGAGGAAAATACATCGGTCATGAAAAAGCTTTAATGGTTATTGTAAATTGGTGATTTGCTGTCCGTCCATTTGTCTCTAAAGTATTTTCCTTAAATAAGGGTATATAAAATGATGCACCACAGTTTATAATTTTTCATGTTCTCAGGGAATGAGAGCAAGCACGTGATCACAGTTAATCAGTGTGTGCTCTACCGTGTTCTCTTGAGTTGTATTCTGTGGTGTATTTTTTACACCTCCATGGCCTCTTTCTGCCACGTTTCTTTCTATTTTGTTGAACAGTTTGGACAATAATGGCTGCGCAAAGATGGGCAAGGGATATAAATGTACGAAGCAAGACTATCCACACTGCCGGGTAAAGTGCAGGTTTTTGGGTATGTTGTGTTACCTTCAAGAAGATGCTATACCCAAGAGAATTGAAAACACATTCACACAAAAACTTGTACATGAGTGTTCTTCAGCATTTTTCATAGTAGCCAAATATAGAAATAACGTAGATGTCCATCAATTGATGAATAGTTAAACAAAATGTATATCTATCTATATAGTGGAACATTATTCATCCATAAAAAGAAATGGCACACTGATATGTGCTACACATGAATGTACCTTGAAAACACTATGCTAAGAGAGAAAAAAAAAAACTCAGATATAAAAGGCTACAAACTGTATAATTCCATTTATACAAAATGCCCAGAGTAGGCGAATTAATAGAAACAAAAAATGTATTCGTCGTTACCAGGAAATGGAGGCAAGAGGGAATGGGAACTGACTGCTGATGGGTACAGGTTTCTTTTTGGTTGATGAAAATGCCCTGGATTTAGATTAATGGTGATGGTTATATAACATCATAAATATATGGAAAACCACTAAATTGCATACTTTAAGTTGTTAAGATGATGAATTTTATGGTTATGTGAATTTTATCTCAGAAGAGTTTCAAAAAGTAGATGTTTTAGTAAACAAAATATAATGAACAGAAGGTGATAGAAATTGTTGGAAATTCTTTGACTTTAAGACCATCATAAGTCTTAATTTCAGGAAAATTGACACACAAGGACGAGCAATTGAAATACCAGTGATGCATTTGAATAGGAAACACCTATGACCACCCTTTTAATGCTCATTTAGGCATTGGAACGTAGAGTGGAAGGATATGTAATGTATTTACAAATCTGTTCCTGAAACATTGTGCTCATGGTATAGTAAGCTATGTAAGGGGTAGTAGGAGGTAGGGGGATACAGAGAAGAGGGTAATGGATGTTGCATAGCTGAATTCGAAGTTCTCCAGCTCTTTGATAAGGAGGGAGCAGCATGAGTAGTCAGAGGTTACATCTTACCTTCCCCCTTTTTCTAGCTAGAAATGGCTAGTCAATTCTGCATTGGGCCCAACCATCCATTCCCCATATAAAAGCAAAATCACTTATAATCCTTATTTTTGGTTTAGTTCGTAAGGTTCAGTTTTCCTACAGCTTCCTCATTTCTACTCAAGAGAGGACATTAGAACCTTTTTTTTTTTTGATTTTACAAAAGGTAAGAAAGCATATTTCCCTTTATGAATTTTTTATATGCTCATTTGATGCTTGTGTGCTCTCTGCTCCTTTGCCTGGCCTGAGATCTGCTCCTTACCTAGTTTATCCCTTGTTATTTGCCAATGCAGATATGAGAGTAAAAACAGCTAGAATAGTAAGAGCATGTGAGCAGAGTAAAAGAGAATGAGAGGCAAATAGGATAAGTAGTAAAAGAAGGAAAAAGAGCAGGGCTGGTAGATTGCGGAATGAAGTTCAGGCAGAAGAGAAGAAAGGAAATTAGAAGACATTTGGGGAAAAAATTAGAATGATGCCTGTAGGTAGAGGATAGTGAAAGAAGCAACTTAAGGAATGATGGAAAAGTTAGTGAACAGGACATCAACTTTTTTTTTTTTTTTAATTGCATTGCAAGAATGAAGATATGCTTTCAATGAAGATATAGAGATATGCTTTGCTTGACAACAATCTATAATGTAGGAATCAGCACTTAGACTGCTCTGGGGTTGAGGGTGCATTTATGCTTTTTGGATATCTTGTATTAATCATGCCATTAATCCTTATGACCTCTCCAAAGGGCAGTTTTCTTTTCTTTTCTTTAAGTGTTACTGTTTTCATGAATCTTTTTTATGCTTTTTTTTTTTTATACCAAAGTTCTCGTGATTGCTTAAATTGGAGCAAATTATTATATAAGGTTTAGTTTCAAAGAATTAGTAATACATAATCAAAAAACCAAAAAAAACTTTGCTGTTGAGTTGATTCCGATTCATAGTGACCCTACAGGACAGAGTAGAACTGCCCCACAGGGTTTCTAAGGAACAGCTGGTGTATTCAAACTGCCAGCCTTCTGGTTAGCAGCCAAATGCTTAACTGCTGTGCCACCAGGGCTCCGTATATAATCAAGGTAAAACCCAGTGCCGTCGAGGGTAGGGGTCTGTTATATAATCATGCTATTGCAATGTTCTGTTGTAGAATAATTTATTTACTTAGTTGTTGCTACCAAACTCCTGTAATAGAGGTATTAAGAAGGACCATCAGCTTGTATTTTTAAAGAGCAAAAGAAAATATTTCTGGCGATAGTGGAAAAGTTAAATAACGTATCAGTGGGATCAGGGTATAAATAATGTTTTATGGCCTGTATTTCACACTTAATTCTAGAATATAAATATCTTCCATGTCAGATATTACTCTCTGTTATTTTAATGACTAAATATTATTCCATTTATGGATGTACATTGTTTATTTAACTAATCTATCTCTTGAGGATAAGTTTCTGAAGCAGAATTGCTAAATCAAAGAATGTACATATTTTGATGGTTTTAATGCATTAATTATTGGATCTCTGGTGGCGCAGCGGTTAAGCATTAGACCGCTAACCAAAAGGTCAGCAGTTTGAATTCACCAGCAGCTCCTTGGAAACCCTATGGGGCAGTTCTACTCTGTCCTATAGGGTCTCTATGAGTTGGAATCAACTCAAAGGCAGTGGGTTTGGTTTTTTGGATTTGGTGCATTAAGAAGTTTTCCTAAAAATTTGTACCAATTTCATATCCGTCATCACTGAATAAAAGTATTTATCCACATTCTTGCTGATTTGGGATGATATCATTTTATTTGCCATTTTTATAAGCAAAAAAGGCATCCTTTCTTCTTGAATTTTCTAAGTAATTTGAGCTTTAAAAATTTTAACTGTATTAGATTTATATTCTGTGTGTGTGTATAATCAGAATTTTTAAAACATTTTGAACTTGTATTTTAATGCTGTGGTTGGTCTACACACCAATTTTCTTACTGGTTTGCATTGATGAGCACGTCCCATTCGTCAAGTGTATAGGAACTAAATCAAAATACTATGAAGTCTGAAAGAAAAATGCCACAAAGCCAACCATGAAGAGGCCAGCTAGTTGTAAAATACATGGTTATTAAACAAGGCTTGTCAAGACATTAAAAATTAGATCAAATGGTAATTTCTTGGTAGTACAACTGTCCAAAAATAAGTTTAGTGGCATTTTGGTTAGATGAGTCTTGTAGTCAAATTACCTGATCAATATGTGAATGAGATGCATTATACTGGCTTTCTAATGAAGCCATTTATGTTTATACTGGAATGAATATTTTGTACATAGAACATAGTGGGAGCTGTAACTATCTTGAGATCATCCAAGGGCATCATTGAGTGTGTTTAGTTTACTCTGGGCACCATCTTTTGAAAGGTACATAAATGAACTGGAGAAAGCTGAAAGTATGGGGACGTAATTAATTACAATGTCACATGAGAAAAGTTTGAAGAAACACGAATGGTTTATTCTGGATGAGTTAAGATTTAAGAATGTGATCTCTATGTGAACACTGGAGGGGCTAGCAATGCACACTTAATGTTTTGGCTTTACTCTTGAGATGGGTTAAGGATTAGCAGGTTTAATTATGAGGACTCTAATAACTTTTATATGGAGATGTTCATAGTTGGACCAGACATTCCCCTAAAGAAGTTTATGGCACATTCTGTCACTGGAACTCTTTGTGCAAAGACTGGACCTTCACTGGGCAAGGTTATTGTAGAGGTAATTTTTATTCTTTGATGGTGGGTGAACCAGATAACCTTTAAGACCATTCATATCCCTGAAGTTATATGTAACTGATAACTTTATGCCATTTAGGCTGTAGTACTTAATGTGTGAGAAAAAGATGCTGTTTTCCCTAATGTGTGAGAAAAAGATGCTGTTTTCCCCACAGCACATTTGTAAAATGAAAGTTGCAACTGTCTGTGAAAGATGATAACTGGGTTGATTGGTTTAGTGAATTTAGTAAACAATTTATGCTCATCTGCTGATGCTGGGATTCTATTACAGAGGTAACACACTAATAAGAATTTGCTAAATAAATTTTAAAATGTGTAAGTTGAGAATCAAGGTCTCATTTTGATTGCGGTAATATTATAGAGAAATATGGGGGCCAGAATGATTTCAGGCACTGATGGCAATTTTGACAGATACAGAGACATTTCATAATGCAGTGAGAAAATTGATAGCAGAATTAACAAATAAATTTGAGTAGACGTTAGTAGAAAATAAGTGGTATGGATTTGAAAGGAAAATAAAACAGGAAATTGCTGTAAACAGCAAATTAAAAGAGATTGGGGGAGATTGCAACGTGCTGAGATCTTCAACCAGTTTCTATCTGGAATGAAATAGATAAAGCCATACTAAGTATAAAACAGAAAATATATCATGAATGTGTGCATTGTCAAGTCAGTGGAAGGATAGTAAAGGAAATATGAATCTGAAAACCAGAGCCAAAGAAAACAACTCATCGTGGTTTTTTTTAGTAGGAAAGAGCTACAGAATGTTAGCCAAGTATACAAATAAAAGAAAGCATTCAATTATGCAGAAAAGGTGGTGCAAGGACTAAAAAAGAGATCTAAGGAATGGAGTTAAATGAAGACAGTTTATACAACTACCAAAGAATAAGTAGTGAAGTTGAAGACACACAGGATCGTCGTAGGGCTGGAAAGGTCATAGATATCATGTAGTCTGACCTTCTACACATGAATGAATTTTGGCCCCATATTCCTGAGATGTGATTGCTCAGTATAGACTCAAAAGGGAACTCATAACCTAATAAGGTGATACATTATAGTTTTAATAACTTGCATTTATAAATATGTATAATAAAATATTTATAAGATATTTACATTATATGGTATAATTATTTATAAAATATTTGTAAAGATGCAAAAAGACAAAAAAGGCAGTTAACTTTTTAAATAGATTTATCGAGATATAACTCACATACCATACAATTTAACCATTTTAAGTATACAAGCCAGTGATTTCAGCACATTCATATCTATGTGCAGCTATCATCGCAGTCAATTTCAGAGTTATTTCACCACTCAAAAAGAGTCTCTGTTCCCCAAAATTATCAACCTATCTGCTCTCACTCTCTCCCGGCCCTAAGTAACCACTATTTACGTGTCCCTATATATAATTTCCCTATTGTGGACATTGTGTATGAATGGAATCATATATTTTGTGGTCTTTCGTGACTGGTTTCTTTCATTTAGCATGTTTTTGAGATTCATCCACATTATAGCATTTGAAAATACTCCATTTTTTTTTTAAGACTGAAAAATATCCCATTGTACTGATATACCACATCTTGTTTATCCGTTCATCAATTGGTGGAAATATGAGTTGTTTCCACTTTGTGGCTGTTGTGAATAATGCTGATATATACATTTGGGTACAAGTTTTTGTGTGAATATAAATATTTTCGTTTCTCCTCAGCAAATCTGTGGGAGTTGAATTGGTGGGTCATAAGGTAACTCACTGTTTAACCATTTGAGGAACCACTAAACCGTTTTTCCAAAGTGGCTGCACCATTTTACATTCCCACCAGTAGTGTATCAGGCTTCCGACATCTCAACCTCTTCTCCAACACTTGTTATTCTCTGTATTTTTTTAATTATACCTATTCTGGTGTGTCGCTATGAGTCGGAATCAACTCAATGGCAATGAATTTGGATTTTTTTGGTTTTGGATCCTGTGGGTATAAAGTAGAATGTCATTGTAGTTTTAGTTTACATTTCCCTGATGACTATTGATGTCAAGGATCTTTTCATGGCTTATTGGCCGTTTGTATAAATTCCTTGGGAAAATGTTCAGATCTCTTGTCCATTTTTTAATTGCATATTTGTCTTTTTATTATTGAGTTGTAGGAGTTCTTATATATTCTGGATGTAAGTCCCCTATCAGTTATATGGTTTGTAAATATTTTCTCCCATTCTATAGACTGTCTTTTCATTTTCTTGATGGAGCCCTTTGAAATACAAATGTTTTTAATTTTGATGAAGTTCAATTTATTTGTATTTTTATTTTGTTACTTGTGTGATTGGCATCATATTCAAGAATCTTTTACCAATTCCAAGACTGTAAAGATTAATTTCGATCCAAATTCCAATGATATTTTTTAATGAGATGGAGAAACAAGTCACCAACTTCAAATGGAAGGGAAAGAAGCCCCGGAGAACTATTACTGAAAAAGAAGAACAAAGTGGGAGGCCTTACTCTACCTGATTTTAGAACCTGTTATACTGCCACAGTAGTCAAAACAGCCTGGTACTGGTACAACAACGGATACATAGACCAATGGAACAGAATTAAGAATCCAGACTTAAATCCATCCACATATGAGCAGTTGATATTTGACAAAGGCCCCAAAACAGTTAAGTCGGGGAAAAGATAGTCTTTTTAACAAATGGTGCTGGCATAACTGGATATCCATCTGCAAAAAAAAATGAAGCAAGACCCATTCCTTACTCCATGCATAAAAACTAACTCAAAATGGATCGAAGACCTAAATGTAAAATCTAAAATGATAAAGATCATGGAAGAAAAAATAGGGACAACATTAGGAGCCCTAATACATGGCATAAACAGTATACAAAACATTATAAAGGATGTAGAAGAAAAACTAGATAACTGGGAGCTCATAAAAATCAAACACCTATGCTCATCCAAAGACTTCATCAAAAGGGTAAAAAGATTACCTACAGACTGGGAAAAAGTTTTTAGCTATGACATTTCTGATCAGCGCCTGATTCTAAAATCTACATGATACTACAAAAACTCAACTACGAAAAGACAGATAACCCAATGAAAAAATGGGCAAAAGATATGAAGAGACACTTCACTAAAGAAGACATTCAGGTAGCTAACAGCTGAATGAGGAAATGCTCACGATCATTAGCCATTAGAGAAATCCAAATCAAAACCACAATGAGATTTCATCTCACTCCAACAAGGATGGCACTAATCCAAAAAACACAAAATAATTAATGTTGGAGAGGCTGTGGAGAGATTGGAACACTTCCACACTGCTGGTGGGAGTGTAAAATGGTACAACCACTTTGGAAATCGATTTGGTGCTTCCTTAAAAAGCTAGAAATAGAACTGCCATATGATCCAGCAACCCTACTCCTTGGAATATATCCTAAAGAAATAAGAGCCTTTACCTGAACAGATATGTGCACAACCATGTTTTTTGCAGCACTGTTTACAATAGCAAAGAGATGGAAGCAACCAAGGTGTCCATAAAAAAATGAATGGATAAATAATGGTATAGCCACACGATGGAATACTACACATTGATAAAGAACAGTGATGAACCTGTGAAACATTTCATAACATGGAGGAATCTGGAAGACATTATGCTGAGTGAAATTAGTTGCAAAAGAACAAATATTGTATAAGACCACTATTATAAGAACTCGAGAAATAGTTTACACAGAGAAGAAAATATTCTTTGATGGTTACGAGAAGGGGGAGGGAGGGGTGGTGGGAGAGGGGTATTCACTAATTGGATAGTAGATAAGAACTACTTTAGGTGACGGGGAAGACAACACACAATACAGGGGAGGTCAGCACAACTGGACTAAACCAAAAGCAAAGAAGTTCCCTGAATGAACTGAATGCTTTGAAGGCCAGCATAGCAGGGACAGGGGTTTGGGGACCACGGTTTCAGGGGACATCTAAGTCAATTGGCATAATAAAATCTATTAAGAAAATATTCTGCGTCCCACTTTGGAGAGTGGCATCTAAGGTCTTAAACACTAGCAAGCAGCCATCTAGGATACATCAATTGGTCTCAACCTACCTAGACCAAAGGAGAATGAAGAACACTAAGGACACAAGGTAATTATGAGCACAAGAGACATAAACGGCCACATAAACCAGAGACTACATCAGCCTGAGACCAGAAGAACTAGATGGTGCCTGGCTGCAACCGATGACTGCCCTGACAGGGAACACAACAGAGAACCCCTGAGGGAGCAGGAGAGCAGTGATACGTAGACCCCAAATTCTTGTAAAAAGGCCAAACTTACTGGTCAGACTGAGACTAGAAGACCCTGGTGGTCATGGCCCCCAGACCTTCTGTTGACCCAGGACAGGAACCATTCCCAAAGCCAACTCTTCAGACAGGGGTTGGACTGGACAATGGGTTGGAGAGGGATGCTGGTGAGGAGTGAGCTTTTTGGATCAGGTGGACACTTGAGAGTATGTTGACATCTCCTGCCTGGAGGGTAGATGAGAGGGTAGGGGGTTAGGAGCTGGCGAAATGGACACAAAAACAGAGAGTGGAGGGAGGGAGCAGGCTGTCTCATTAGGGGGAGAGCAATTGGTATTATGTAGCAAGGTGTATATATATATAAGTTTTTGTGTGAGAGACTGACCTGATTTGAAAACTTTCACTTAAAGCACAATAAAAATTAAAAAAAAAGATCATAAAGATTTACTCCCATGTGTTATTTTAAGATGTTTGTAATTTTAGCTTTTAAATTTAGGTTTTCCATATATTTTGAGCTAAGTATATGGTGTGTTATAAGGATCCAATTTCATTCTTTTATGTGTGGCTATTAATTTATCCCAGATCCATTTGTTCAAAAGACTACTCTTTCCCCATTGAATGATCTTGGAGCCCTTGTTGACAATCAGTTGGCCATAGATGTATGGGTTCGTTTTTGGACTGTCAAGTCTGTTCCATTCATCTATATGTTAATCCTTGTGCCAGTACCACATAGTCTTGATTACTGTTACTTTGTAGTAAGTTTTGAAATTTGGGTGGAGTCTTGGTCCCTTGAAATTATGTATGAATTTTAGAATCAGCTTGTAAGTATCTACAAGAAAGTTGGCCTAGATTTTGAGAGGAATTGCACTGAATCTGTAGGTGAGTTTGGAAAATATTGTCATCTTAAAAATGCTAAATCATCCAACCCATGAACATGAGATGCTTTCCCAGTTATGTAGGTTTTCTTTAATTTCTTTCAGTATTTTGTAGTTTTCAGGGTATAACTTCTGTACTTCTTTTTGTTAAATTTATTTCTAAATATTTTATTCTTTTTGTTGGTATTGTAAATGGAATTGTTTTCTTAATTTCCTCTTTGGATTGTTCATAGCTTGTGTGTATATATATATACAGCATATTTATTGTATTGTCTTTTATCCTGCAATGTTCTTGCACTCATTTATTATTTCTAATAGCTTTCTAGTGCACTCCTTAATTCTCTGATACAAGATCGTGTCATCTGTAAACAAAGATAGTGTTACTTCTTCCTTTCCGATCTGGACACTTTTTATTCTATTTTCTTGCCAATATTCCCCAGCTAGAAAATTCCACTACAATGTTGGATAGTAGTGGTGATAGCAAACCTTTGTTCCTGAATGTGGAGGGAAAGCATACAGTTTTTCATTGATAAGTATGACATTTTGCTGTGGGTTTTTATAGATGCCCTTAATCAGGTTGAAGAAGTTCCTTTCTAGTTCTATTTTTTTAGTATTTTCATCAAAAAAGGGTGTTGGAATTTGTCAAATGCTTTTTCTGTGTCTATTGAGATGCTCATATGATGTTTGTTTTTCATTTTATTGATATGATATATTGACAGGATGTATTCTCCAACCTCAAACTCCTCTTTTGTAGAAAAAATATAATTTGATAGGGAATAGGTCAATGACATTCATTCTGTTTTTCTTTTTAACGTGTTGAAATCTGACTTATAGTCATAAACCTAAGTAGGTCAGAGAGGTGGAACTGACAAAAGAGAACAAAGAGGGTAGTGAGGTGGCAGTTTAGCGTAAAGTATGAAAGAAATGATAACTCATGGCAGGCAGAAACCAATGCAGGGAGAAGCAGTCGGAAAAAATGAAAGTGATGACGAAGAAAACCCTGCAATGATACTAGGATCTCAGCGGGAGCAGGTGTGCACTGGAATAATCACACCCAGTTAAGGGCTCCCTCTGTATTCTCTGATAGTTGCAGACAATTTACATTAAACTGACTCGGATCTTCTCCTGGGAAATCGTGGGAGCAGGACCAATAACAGACAGGAACAGCAGTGGGAAAACTGGTGATTGATGGGGGAGGGGGGAAGCAAAGGGCACAGTAAACCTGAGGGAACTAAATGTCATGGGGACCTTTGCACAGAAAGATGAACATAGGTTAGACCTATGTTTTCCATTGTATACAGTGATCCTGGGCAAGCTACATAACTTTTCTGTGCTTAGTTTTCCTATCTGTGAAATGAGGGTATTCTTTGTAGTTTTATATCACAGGGTTGTTGTGAGGTTTAAGTGGATATATTTAGTTAATGTGTTCTGCTGCTAACTAAAGTTTTGGAGGTTCGAGTCTACCCAGAGGCACCTTTAAGAAAGGCGTGGCAATCTATTTCTGAAAAATCAGCCGTTGAAAACCCTTGGAGCACAATTCTACTTGGACATACATGGTGTTGCCATGAGTCAGAGTTGGCTTAACTGCAGCTGGTTAGATGTAAAGAACACTGCATGGTGCCTGACAAATGTCCGCTCAGTGTCATCCTTAATACTGTTTTGCAGCAAGTGTGAGAAGCAAGGTGTGAAGTCATCTGCTTTGATAGAATCAACATTTATTACGTTGTAGGGAAGGGAGACTGAATCAGATAAGATTATCTTTGTGGTCTCTTTAAGTCCTGATTATATTTTGACAACATCTACATGGAGTATTTTACTTCAGGCAGCTTCCTGCCAACCTCCAACCTATGTCCCACCCTGTGGAAATATAAAGGAAAATAAAATAATGAAGACAAGACTATAAAGCTACTTACAGGCCTATTATACTATCATCACCTTTTGGCTCTTTTTCTAATTTCCTTCCACTTTCTCTCTTTCTAAAAGTAGTAACTGATCCATAAATTGCCACAACAGTGGCTGGAGACATATGTTTTGTTATATATATTTCACCACTAAAAAATAAAATCAACAAATGGGACATATACATACATTATTAAATTTTATATTTAACCCAAAATTTATCTATCAAAAATGTTTGCATCGTGAAGCAGTTCTGTCTGGATGTTTGATGGTTGGGCATTAATTCGACTTCATTTGGAAACTTGGAAATGTAATTTTCATGCTTTATGGAGCACTCATTGTTAGTATTTTTTTTTTTTTTACATGTAAAATGCCCATGTTGAGGCAGGCACTTCTTTGACCCAGGCACTTTCTGTGGTCTTGGAACTTCTGCATCAAACATAATGGAGTAACAAGGGCAAACAAACAACAGCAAAAAAAAAAAAGAGAGAGGAAAAAATACGAGACAGCAGGACAGTTTTTAGAGAGTGGATAATAACAGGCAACATAGGACAATGATCCCTGAAAGAAGAGCGACGTGCAGAATGAGTTTTATGATTGTCCTAGCTTAAAGTCCAGAGACAGCTTCTATGTCGTAGTGCAGGAAAAAAGAGGCTGGGGGGAGCCTGAAAATATCCATAATTTCTCGGTATAAGAAGTAAGTGCTTCATATCTCTGTGCCTTTGCTATTGATTTAAAAATGGGAATATTAGCTGTTATTTTTGTTAGTTGCCATTGAGTCGTCTCTGACTCATGGTGACCTTACGCATAACTGAATGAAAGATGGCCTGGTCCTGCGCCATCTTCATGTGCACCGGTGTGTTTGAGCACACTCTTGTGGCTACTGTGTCAATCCATCTCATTGAGGCTTTCCTTTGTTTTTGCTGACCCTCTACTTTACCAAACATTATGACCTTTTTAGTACCATCTTAATCTGTTGCTGAGAAGAATAATCTATTATTTATCTATTATTATATAAAATAATATATTGTATTTTTATTATTGTTACTATCATTATTGTGGAGTCCTGGTGGCACAGTGGTTAAGAGCTTGGCTGCTAACCAAAAGGTTGGCAATTTGAGTCCACTAGCTGCTCCTTGGAATCCATATGGGGCAGTTGTACTCTGTACTGTAGGGTTGCTATGAGTTGGAACCAATTTTATGGCAACGGGTTTTTTTTTTTTTTTTAAAGTCATTATTGTAAGGAGTAGTTATTGTAACCCAGGTGGTACAATGGTTAAGCGCTCGGCTACTAACTGAAAGGTCATTTCGAACCCACCAGCTACTCCGCTGGCAGTCTGCTTCCATAAAGGCTGCAGTTTTGAAAACTGTGGAGCAGTTCTACTCTGTCCTATAGGATTTCTATGAGTTGGAATCAACTCGACAGCAGCAGGTATCATTATTGACAGGTGGAATGGCATAGTATTTATTGCTTAGAATCAAATCCTGGCGTTATCATCTACTAGCTCTGTGACTTGAGCAAGTTACTTAGCTTCTCTGTGCCTTGGTTTCCTCATCTATACAGTAGAAATAATGTAGCCACTAATTCATAGGATTGTTGTGAAATTAAATGAGTTGATAAATTTCTTGACACATGGTAACATATACATGCATTGGTTGGTCAGTCGTTAGTAGTAGTAGTGTTATTTCTTTTTATCTTTGCTGTGAGCATATCTCTTGATGGTAACCAGAAGTAGCAATTTATTTGAATATTTTCACCTTAACATTTTGATAAAATATTAGTATTAATCCATAATCTGGTTTACCTAAAATGTTTATTAGAAGTATAGGCAGTAGTCCCAAGTTTGTCTCATTTGTTTATTGCTGTTACAAACCCCAAAACTTTGTGACCTAAAACAATGCCAATTTATTTAGCTTATAATTCTGAGTGTCAGCAGCTGGGTTGGATTCAGCTCAGTGTTTACTCTGGTCTTAGACACCCTGCTGTTCAGCTCTGCTTCTACTGGTTGACCTGCTGCAGTTAATTATAGCCACTAACGCACGTTTCTCTCATCACCCATGCAGCTACCCCCAGGCCTTTTTACAAATTGGCTAGACAGGACCCAGGAGAGAGACAAAGCAAGGCCTCTTAGGCCCTGTCATGGAACTAGTGTGGTGTTGCTTCTGCCATGTTTTTTTTGCCTAAAGCAAGTCATAAGGCCAGTCCATATGCAAGGGCTAGAGAAATTGACTCTACCTCTTGTAAAGAACAACAAAGTCGCATTGCAAACAGAGGGGTGAGCAATCGTGATTTTTTTTCTTACCACAACTTGGGAGGTTTTCCTTACTGAAAACATTATTCAAGTGCTTGTTAAGAATAGGCTGTCCCTAATTCTTTCATTGGAAGTTATTAGAGAGCATTAAAGTTTGTCAGAAAAATTGCTGACACTACTGTGATTTACCATCATTTAAAACTGTTAAATATTTGAAGACCAAAAGGAGGAGACCATGCTTAAATGGTTCTGCCTGGGAAGAGTGATTTGTCTCAGGGAGCATAAATATAAATGCTGCCAACTTACCATGAAAAAGTTTAGTTAAATAGAAATGGCAACAGTAGGTTTTATAGGACAAAAGTGCAGGAGAAAAGTAAAATGGTGTACAGATATTGCAGGTGGCAAGTATTGTATGCAGAAGGGCATTTGTTTAGTTTATCATCTTTTGTCCTTAAAAAGTATAATTCCAATGAACTAGAAAATTGGACTTTAGGGAAAAACTAACCTTTTAGATTTTCTTGGAAGATCTGCACTTTAGTATTCTGAAAGTTTTTGAGTTTATTTTAAATCATGTTGCTTCCGTTCCCCCCCACCCCCCAAACAGAACTGAGTGAGATTGAAGACGTTTGGATAGAGGAATGGTAAAATAAAAAAAGTCATTCATCAAGACTTTGATTGTAGGCATTATCTTTATCTTGAATGTGTTGGGGGATTAGGGAATTTTTATAGTAATTCTCACCACCTAAGTATCGTGTTGTCAAAGTGCGGATATATGTCATAATACAAGTTCAGTTTAAGATTACTTTTAAATGTCAGCTTTAATGTTGGTTCATTCAGTTTATTAGTGAGTTTATTTTTTTCTAGATTTAGTGTGCTGTATCAACAATTTATGTTTTTTGCAGCAACTAGAATAGAAAGACTGCTTTTAATTTATATCTAACAAAGAATGTTGGACAATTTAGTTTTTAGTTTCATTTTTAAATGTCCTTCAGAAGAAAATTCAATCGTCTATATAAATTGTATTGTAGAGTATTGCCAGATGATGTTGAATATTTTGATTGTTTACCAATTACTTTAAAGTTGCAGAATACTTTGAACATTCTGTTAAGAGATCATGCTCCTGTTTAAAAAAGCAATGCGGTAAAAGATAGAAGGTACAAATCAAATGCCATCTGCTGTCCTGTAAGTGCTGCCTACCCTGACCCGCCTAGTTTAAATTGCAGCTTCCTTGCACCTGTATTCAATTTAACCCTAGGTTAAGCACCCAACTCCTAACCAAAAGGCTGGCAGTTCAAACCCACCCAGAGGTGCCTTGGAAGAAAAGCTTGGTGATCTTCTTCCAGAATGGTCACAGCCTTGAAAACCCTATGGAGCACAGTTCTACTCTACACATGTGGGGTTGCCATGAGTCAGAATCGACTCAAAGGCAATGCGTTTTTCTTTTTCTTTTTAGGTGTTTGGTAGTTATTCCCCAAGGCATTTTCAACTACATAAAATATTGTATAATTTTACTGTTATTTTTACTTTCTACCTATGCATGGATTTGGAAGCCCTGGTGGTATAGTGCTTAGGAGCTACATCTCCTAATCAAAAGGTTGGCGGTTTGAATCTACCAGGTGCTCCTTGGAAACTCTATGGGGCAGTTCTACTCTGTCCTGTAGGGTCCCTATAAGTTGGAATCAACTTGACAGCAATGGGTTTTTTTATACATTAATTTATAGAATGGGAAGGTTGTCAGTTCAAATCCACCCAGCAGCTACGAGGGAGAAAGATCTGGTAATCTACTTCTGTAAAGATCTACTCTGTCTGGGAGCAATTCTCCCGTGTCACATGAGGTGTAGAGTGACAGAATTGAATTGATGGCACCTAACAACGCATGAGCCTGTGCTTCCTAAGATCAGGGATTCTTGACTTGTGTTGAGGATGTGTACTTAGCAGCACACTGGTTGGCACAAAAACCAAAAACAACAACAACCTGTTGCCACCGACCCTATAGGACAGAGTAGAACTGTCCCATGGGGTTTCCAAGGAGCTGCTGGTAGATTTGAACTGCTGACCTTTTGGTTAGTAGCCAAGATCTTAACCACCAGTGCTACCAGGGCCCCGCTTGGCACGAAGTAAACACTAAATACATTTTGGTTGAGTAAACAATTAAATGCATAAAGGAATGCATTTAGTTGATCCTTACATGAGAATGTAACTAGTAATAAATCACCTTTAAATATATATCCCATTTTATATTTTAAAATAGTTACCATGTGTAATTTTAACTTTCTCCGACAATGCTGTCTTTGTCAGTCAAGTTAAAATCTAACTTCAGCCTTTTTCTTGGTATTTAACAGGCTTATTTTCAAATCTCTGGCTTTTGTCCCTGTAGTTATAATTACTCAGCCAGAATTAGTGTATTAATTTTTTTTAACATGCAATACCTCATCTATTGCTCAACTCGACTAATTATCTAATTACCCCTGTATTTGAGAAAATAGTTTCCTAATTGCTTTCTGTATGAACCAAAATGCCCTTGGAACTAATGGGAATTTTAAAATTTGTTTTCTCACTCACTCTCTCCGGCATTCCTTCTCTCACTCCCTCCCCTCTCTGTTATAAAACTTAATGGAGAATGAATTTTAAATCCTTTGACTGATATTTACATTAAAAAGTTAGTAGCCTGCCAGTTCTGTGGAGGGAAAATCATGAGCTAAATTTAGACTAATTAAAAAAGAGTATTGTGTTTGAAATGTATATTCTATAGGTTCCATTTAATTACATGGAATGTGTTTTTGTATTAAATACTAGGGCTTTTTCTAAAATGGAATGAATATGATCTCATTGCAATCTGATTGCAAAATTAATTTATTACCTGAATGACTGTGGTATTTATTATGAAGAGTAAATGAATGCATACAAAAGAGGAAGCTTTACAGTATGTAAAGCTCTGTGTGAGTATTAAAAAAAATAAAAAATTAGTCATTAAGGTCTCTCCTGCCCATAATATTTTCATAATATCGTGCTCTTTCTTTTAGCCAGTTGTTCAGAGTCACTTCCCACTTCTGTTAGTGTCACTTCTATTACCGTTTTCATTCTTCCTCAATGGTCAGAGGTGGTTTTTAACAGGTGACTTAAATGTTGTTAGAGGTGGTGGAGCTTAAAAGCAAAATTCTGACTTCTGCAATGGCTAGTAACAAGGCTAATGTCAAACGAGACTGAAAGTGGACAGGAAAGGCAGTGTTCTTTGTTCAGTTATGGAACAAACTTATAGTGAGAGAATGGATCCAGCATTAAAATATTGCCCATGAATTTAAAGAAATGAGAAGATAAACAAATAAAAGGGTGAAAAAGCAAAACAAAACATTATGATAAAATGGGTTATTGGACAAGACTTGTAATATCTGGGGAATGTTCTTGTTAAATTAATTTCTTCTTTTACTAAAGACTAATGAAAGCTAAACTCATGTTGTTGATAACTTTCCTTAAACACAGCATAGTATTTTCATGCCATAACCTGAAGTTTAAATAATGCATTTCTTTCAGGGTTGAAATTAATAATTAACGTAAAGATATATTAATTTAGAGAATAGCATAGAAAGTGGTGTTAATATATGCTGACATCAGAGCATTTCATAAAATTTGTAATTTTTAAGTTATTTACTTGATAGTCATTGATACGGCTTTTTTTGCTTTTTAAGCTTTGTCATGTTCTGCTGAAATTAGATTGCGTGAACATTTTGTTTAAGGGAGATTTTATTCTTTTAATACAGTTTTCTAAGACTTGAATTTGTTACTGTGTTTGTAAATTTTATTTAAATTTAAAAATTTATCACAGTTACCATGTACTTATTTTGTAAAAAAACGACATGTACTTATTTTACTTTTACATTGGTCTAATTGCTTATCAGGGTCATACTTTATGTGGTATTCTGTTACCGATTACTTGAAATAAACTAGAAAGAGTACACATCTGTAACCACTTATGGTCTAGATGGGACTGTTCAGAGAAAGATGACAAAGCAGTTTCCAAAATTGAGTTGTAATTATTGAATTGTGGTAGGCTTAATTGTGATCGATTATTCATAAGCCCTATAAACAAGAACGTGGCTGTTTTATATCAGTAAATAATTTTGAACTACAATTTTAGACAAAGTGTATTGGATCACTTTTCTTATGATGTAGTTCATTTTATAGAAAACATTCTTTAATGTCTTACATTTTAAAAATCTGTTTTCAATAGTTTGAACTTAATAAACATGTTTGCATAAGGTTCTGGAAGTACAGGGCCAATTTTTTTGCGTAAAGTCTAGAAATAAATGGCAGAATTGTTTGGAAAAGTTTGCTTTTTCTTCTAACACTTCTCCCCTAAAGCCAGAGGCCTAGAAAATTGTAGCCACAGGAGGATGTTTATTTTGAGCCCAAATAGTGATTTGTTTGTGACTCCTTGCTCTTTCCATTTAGCCCATGAAAGGGATCTGAGTATATTTAGTCAGTGGACCGTTTTTATTTTTAATAAAATCTTTTATCAGAGAGACCTGGAAAATAGCATGAAGGTTTGCCCATTTGGTGGCTTTCAAATAGGAGCTTGGTTGACCTGCAGAAGTAACAACTTAGTAGATAATCATTTTCAAATTATTGTTAGTATTATTCCTCAAATCCGGATTTGTACTAAGTCATCCTTGATATGTCCTTGACCCTTCATTGAATTCATTGCAAATTGAAACATATAAATCCACCAAATGTTTGGATATTGAACATTAACTGTGTGATAGTAATGGTAAAATCTCCAAAGCATACAGAGGCATTTTTAGTACCCACTACTGTAGAATAAAATAAGTTTGTAGGCAAACACTAATTACTTCTGTGATGGGGAGGAAAACAAAAATACATATCAATTTAGATATTATTATATCTGTTCACAATTTGTTTTAGCCATTTATTAAGCTATAAATACATTTAAAAAATCTGGTTGACATTTAGGTATTTTATTAAACACAATAAATGCCAGAGAAAATTGAATTAAGAAAGCTCGTAATATGCTCTACTACTAGTAAAAAAAAATTTTGTTGTGGCTGTAAATGGTTCTGGTCTATATCAAGAATAAATTTGTTCTCAGATCAGGGAATAATTTTTTTTTTCCATTGCTGGAGGCCTTGACCTTTTTGTTGATAGCTGGTTTTTAACAGCTTCACCTTATGTTTTATTCCTTTTGATTTGTAAGAAATTTGATCATCAGCCTTGAGCAGAAATCATAATCTCGGCAAAAGAAGGCAAGTAATTCAGGGAATGATACAGTCATGGAGCACCAGCGTGAAGTCTGAGTTTGGCAGACTCAGATGCACGCTCTCATGGAGTGCTTATATCAGACCTCAGACTGGAATCCATTTTTTGCATCTAAAAGCACTTCCATTGAATGTTACCTTAAGCCACCAGTCTTATGTTTCAGACTGTCCTGGCCTGTGTTTAAAACAACAATAACAATGACAACAACGATAGCAACAAACAACCAAACACAGACTCTAAGCAATATGGTCATAAATTTTAAATTTTCTAATTTTCAAAAATTAGCAATCTACTTGACAGAAATCACAAATAACATCAAGCACATATTCTGAAATTGAAGTGAGGGATGTATTTGGAGTGACTAGTTCTTAATTGTTCAAGTTCATATACATTTATTCTACCAAAATTGGAACCGAACTCATTCTTTTCCCTTGTGAATGCAATGTTATGTGAACGGCTGGTTGAAACCAAAAAAATCCCCTTGCTGTTGAGTCGATTGCAACTCATAGTGACCCTACAGGACAGGGTAGAACTGCCCCACAGAGTTTCCAAGGACCACCTGGTGATTAGCAGCCATAGCACTGCCACCACGGTTTCCAAAGGGCTGGATGAAGGAAAGGGCTATTAACTTTTACTTTATAAGACTTTGAATTGTTTGGATCTAAGTTGCTTGTTTAATTAAACATAAATTAATAAAATACCTTGTAGGGGGGAGTCTTACAATTTTGAGCTGAATTGTGTATATTAAGCAAAGTCCTTACAGTACTTATTTTGGGAATGCAATCTTATTTTCTCAGATAAATTCTCCCTGCTGGAAATCTGAAAGCCAGATCCTTGTAATTAACTTCAGCCTCTAACTAGGGTTTCTCTACCCCCATCCATTTTCTCATTGGAGGTACATAAAAAACAAGAGCCCGCTATTTCTGCCTAGCCAAGATGCTAAGGAGCTATTGTTCATTTTGTTCCATAAGGAGGGGTGTCTAATGAAATTTTGGGATGTCTTATCAATCAGCTTATTAATCCATCTGAAGCTTTATTTGTACCCAGCAATACCAAGCACACAGCATGTGTTATGTTAAACATTTGAGAATAAACATGTGAATGAAAGAGCAATGAAATGTCCTTTTGTTGACACAGTATGTTACCTGTAATGACAGCCATTAGCTTTCAGAGGTCACCCTAGAAGAAGCTGCTTTTGTTTGTTGTAATGACAGCTCATATTTGTCGAGCTCCTTACGTTGTGTGAGGCATTGTCAGAAGCACTTTACTTGTGTAAGGAATATTTAGTCTTTAGTACTATAAAGTGTAGGTACCTTTATCATTCTTCTTTTCAGATAATGTTTTGAGGCTTAGAGGAAAAGTTAGGTAATATTAAATTCTACAGCCATGGTATAAATAAATCCATGCTCTTACATGGATTTGTTTTGTTACAAAACAAAACAACAACAAGAAAACTACTTTATAGAAATATAATTCAACACCACACAGCTCACCTATTTAAAGTGTACATGTAATGTTTTTTGTATATTCACAGACTGAGTGATAATTAAACTAGTTGATCATCAAAACCAATTTTAGAACATTTCCATTCCCCTGGCCAGAAAATGATCCTGTATCCGTTAACGGCCTTTGCTCTTTCCCCTCATTCATCACCCACCCCCTGCCCCTAGATAGGTAGGTAGATAGATAACTGCTGTTGAGTCACCACCTCCAACTCACGGCGACCCTGTGTACAACAGAATGAAATGTTTCCTGGTACTGTGCCATCCTTACCATGGCATGTTTGAGTTCATTGTTGCAGCTGCATGCCAATTCATCTCATAAGAGTCCCCCTCACTCTCACTGGCCCTCTAATTTACTAAACAAGATGTCCTTCTCTAACAATTGATCCTTCCTGATGACATGTCCAAAGCAGGCAAGTAGGACAGTGTCTTTTGTGATCCATGAAGTTTTCATTGGCCAATTTTTGGAAGTAGATCAACAGGCCCTTCTTCCTACCCTGTCTTACTCTGGAAGCTCTGCTGAGAAATCTTCCCGTCATGGGTGACACTGCTAGTATTTGAAGTACTGGTGGCATAGCTTCTAGCATCACAGCAACAAGCTACCACAGTATGACAAGTTAGCAGACAGGTGGCCCCCAACCCTAGGCAACCAGTAATCTGCTTTTGATCTCTGTAGGCTTGCCAATTCTGGACATTTCATATAAATATAATCATGCAATATGTGGTCTCTTATGACTGGCTCTTTTCACTTTCTGTAATGTTTTCAAGGGTCACTTGTAGCATATGTCAGTACTATGTACATATATATGTATATAAAATTGCAGAAAAATATTCCATTGTATGAATATCCCAAAAAATATAGTACATTTTATTTATCCATTCATTAGCTAATGGACATTAAATCCATGCTTTTTAACCATGGAACTCTACTAGCTCTCTACCATTACTTAGGACTGGCTCCTATAACCACAGGAGTGTCTTGTAACTGGCAACCTGGACAGCTCAGCTGACCCTTTCAGCACCATCATTGAAGGACAGCTCCAAGTTCCTTAATGCTAAGGACACCTCTGATTCAGCCTAGAATTCTTAGAGAACTGTAACACAGGCAAGCAAGCCTATATAGGAGCACATGGCCTGTCCCTCTAACTGACCTCTCAGTGTCCTTCAGCCGAGTCCTTAGTTTAAGATGTCTGTGGAGTCACACTACCTGAATTGCAATAAGAGTATTTTCAGAGCAGATTGCATCCTTGGAATCATGTGTAAAAAGCGTATTGTACAACACAACAGATTATCACCTTTGAATTTTTCTTTCCTTTTTTTAAGAAATTAGATATGGCAAGTTTATTCATATTTTATATAATTTTATATTACATATTAGGAGGTGAGATGCAAAATGATACTCAGGCCATTTATCTTTTGATGGGCTGTTCAAGATACTAGTACCAAGGAAGGATCATTTGTTGATATTACCTGCTTGTTACAGTGGAATAGGAAGTTGGGGGGCATGTGATTAAGAGCACAGGCTGCTAACCAAAAGGTTGGTACTTCAAATCCACCAGCCACTCTTTGGAAACCCTATGGGGCAGTTCTACTCTGTCCTATAGGGTCACTATGAGTTGGAATCAACTCGATGGCGATGGGTATGTAAGTGGAACATTTCACTTATATTTTCCTTAAAAGTTCAGATTTATGCATTATATACCTATTAATTTCATCATTAACATCAAATTAAATCATTCTTTTTGTGGCTTATGCAATAATTATGTAACTTAATTATGATGCTCAATTTTCTCTGTTACTAAAGTATATTAATATATGTAAATAATTTAATTAATTGCACATTATAAAAAGCTCATTGGAAAATATTGGTTGGATTATTAATCTACATCATTTACATACCTGTTTAGAGCCATATTCTATTAGTATGTATCTTGAATTTTACATGATCTTTGGCATTGATTATGATTAAAGATGGACCATAGGGAGGAAAGGGGTGGTCTCTCACTTATGAGCAAGACATTTAACATCTTCTCACTTGAGTTCACAAGATAATTTAGACAAAACACTGTTGGCCTTGATAATTAGGAAAATAATGAAGGGGAAGAGTTAGCTTTATCATATCATGTAATCTGACCCAACAAATGGTGTGTCAGACAATTCTACATATTGCCAGTAAGAAGCTACAGTACATATTTCCAGTGAGTAAACAGAATGAACTTTTTCTGTGGTGATCTGTGGTATGTGTGTTAAAACCATTGCCTTTGTATGTGATAATCTTATAAGATTTTATCTTTCAAAAACATTGAAAATCTTATAAAATGGTTAGTTGACAAATGGGGACAATTATTAGTTATTTATTTACTCCTATACAATGTTTTAGGGTTCTCTAGATAGACAGAAATATGTATATTTGAAGAAATGCATACATATATATGAAGGAGGCCGGGTGGTACAGTGGTTAAGAGCTTGGCTGCTAACCCAAAGGTCACCAGTTTGAACCCACCAGCCGCTTCTTGGGAGAAAGATGTGGCAGTCTGCTTCCATAAAGATTACAGCCTTGGAAACCCTATGGGATAGTTCTACTCTGTCCTATAGGGTCTTTATGAGTCAGAATCAACTCAAAGACATTGGGTTTGTTTGTGTGTGTGTGTATATACACGAGAGAGTGAGAAAGAGAGGGAGACTGATTGCTTAACTGATGTTTGAGAAATTGATTCACACAATTGTGGGTGCTGATAAGTCCAAAATCTGTAGGTCAGGTGACAGATTGGAAAATCCATCAGTCTTGTATCCCAAAATCTGTAGGGGGTGGAGTGGGAAGAATTTTGGCACGATTTCTATTTATACTCTAGAGGTAGAATACTCCCTCAAGAAACCTCCCCTTTTGCTCATAAGGCCTTCAGCTTATCAGATGAGGCCCACCCACATTATGGAAGGTAAATTGCTTTACTTAATAAGGCCAATTGATTTAATCACGTGATCATGGAAACCCACCAGGGACCCCATCACCCTCAAGTTGATTCCAACTCATAGCTTATTAGTCTCTATCTCCTAATCTTTTTAGAATTAAGATTGGCCCCTATTGGCTGTTTGTGATGGTTGATTTTATGTCTTGATCTGGCTAAGCTATGGTGCCTAGTTGTTAGGTCCAATACTAAGCCATATGGTGCTATTAAGTATTTACTACTACTACCTACTACCCATTGCCATCGAGTTGATTCCCACTCATAGTGAACCTATAGGACAGAGTAGAATTGCCCTGTAGGGTTTCCAAGGAGTGGCTGGTGGATTCAAATTGTCGACCTTTTGGTTAGTAGCTGTAGGGTTTCCAAGGAGTGGCTGGTGGATGCAAACTCCCAACCTTTTGGTTAGCACCTGAGCTCTTAATCACTGTTCCACCAAGGCCCCAATACGTGCCACAGGGAGCCAAAAATAACATGCTAATAAGAACTGCCCTATGGGGTAGTTCTACTCTGTCATAAAGTGTCACCATGAGTCAGAATCGGCTCAGTGGCAACAAGTTTGGTTTTGTTTTGGTGGACAGTATTAATTTATAGGACTGTTTCCTCAGTGCTGCGATGACTTTTGTATTCATTTTATACACATAGCTGCCAGTTTGCAGATTTGACAGTTAAATATGCTGTGTGTGTGGGACAGAAGGTCCAGGAATATCTCAAAGTTTTAAAACCAAAAAAACTATACCCACTACCCTCAAGTTGATTCTGACTCATAACAACCCTACAGAACAGAGTAGAACTGCCCCATAGGGTTTTGAAGGCTGTAAATCCTTACGGAGGCAGACTACGACATCTTTCTACCGTGGAGCGTCTGGTGGGTTTGAACTACCAACCTTTTGGTCAGTAGCCAAGATCTTAACCGCTGTACCACCAGACTCCTTATCCCACAGCTATAGGTATTAGAAATTGTTGGTTCTACTCCAACTTGGGTTGTTAACAGCCCAGCATGGCAGTACACAGCTTTAGTACTTATTAGGGAATACGCTCTTTTCAAAGAAGGGAGACACATATTTACCTGCTGAGAAGATCAGCTGCTTCTAACGGGGGATTAACTGATTTTTTAACAATATATTTGCTTCAGGCAAGTCTCTAACAATTATTTTGTCTAATTTTTTTCTTGGTTGGTCATGATTTTTTCATATATTTATTTGCTTAATATTTTGCACCAACTTAGTGTTGAATTTCTATGTAATGCATTTTACCAGATTGAAATTCTCTTTACTCCTAAACCATTGTCCTAGTTTCCAAATCTTTGATTCCTCTTCAATAATCCTTCCTCTTCCACAAATTACAGACATCACTTTATTGCGCTTTGCTTTATGTGCTATGCAGATGCTATGTTTTTTACAAATAGAAGGTTTGTGGCAATCTGGCGTCAAGCGAGTCTTTTGACACTATTTTTCCAACAGCACTTGCTCATTTCATGTCTCTGTGTCACATTTTCATAGTTCCTGCAATATTTCAAACTTTTTCCCTATTATTGTATGTGTTATGATGACCTGTAACTAGTGATCTTTGAGGTTACTATTGTAATTGTTTTGGGGTGCCATCAACTGTGCCCATATAAGATGGCAAACTTAATAAATGTTGTGTGTGTTCTGACTGCTGCACCGACCAGCCATTCCCTTGTCTCTTTCCCTCTCCACGGGCCACCTTATTCCCTGAGAAATGACAATATTGAAATTAGGCTAATTAATAACCATACAGTGGCCTCTTAAGTGTTCAAGTGAATGGAACAGTCATACGTCTCTCACTTTAAATCAAAAGCTGGAAATGATTAAGCTTAGCAAGAAAGACATGTCAAAAGCCAAGAAAGGCTGAAAGCTAGGCCTCTTGCGCCAAACAAGTACCCAAGTTGTGAATGCAAAGGAAAAGTTCTTGAAATAAAATTAAAAGTGCTACTCCTCTGAATACACAAATGATAAGGAAGCGAAAACAGCCTTATTGCTGCTGTGGATAAAGTTCTAGTGGTCTGGGTAGAAGATCAAACCAGCCACAACATTCCCTTAAGCCAAAGCCCAATCCAGAGCAGGAAACCCTGGTGGCGTAGTGGTTAAGTGCTATGGCTGCTAACCAAGAAGTCAGCAGTTCAAATCTGCCAGGTGCTCCTTGGAAACTCTATGGGGCAGTTCTACCCTTTCCTGTAGGGTTGCTATGAGTCAGAATTGACTCGACAGCAGTGAATTTGAGTTTTTGAGTTGAATCCAGAGCAAGACCCTAGCTCTCCTCAATTCTCTGAAGACTGAGAGAGGTAATGAAGCTACAGAAGAAAAATTTGAAGTTAGCATCGGTTGGTTCATGGGGTTTAAGGAAAGAAGCCACCTCTGTACCATAAAATACAAAGCGAAGCAGCCAGTGCTGATGTACAAGTTGCAACAAGTTATTCAGAAGATCCAGCTAAGATAATTGATGAAGATTGCTACGCTAAACAGCCGATTTTCACTGTAGACGAAATAGCCTCCTATTGGTAGAAGATGCCATCTAGGACTTCCATAGCTACAGAGGAGAAGTCAATGCCTGGCTTCAAAGGACAGGCCGACTCACTTCTTAGGGGCTAATACAGCTGGTGACATTAAGTTGAAGCCAGTGCTCATTTACCATTCCAAAAATTCTAGGGCCCTTAAGAAAGAAGCTAAATCTACTCTGATTTTGCTATATAAAAGGAACAACAAATCCTGGATGAGAGCATATCTGTTTACACCATGACTTACTGAGTATTTTAAGCCCACTGTTGAGTCCTAGTGCTCTAAAAAAAAAAAAAAAAGATTCCTATCAAAATATTACTGCTCACTGTCAGTGCACCTGGTTATCCAAGAGCTCTGATGGAGATGTACAGGGAGGTGATCTTTTTTTATGGTGCTTTAAGTGAAAGCTTACAGCTCAAGTTAGTTTCTCATACAAAAAGTTATACACACATTATGTGACCCTAGTTGCTGTCCCTGTCATATGTCAGCACACTCCTCCTTTCCACCCCGTATTTCCCATGCCCATTCAACCAGCTCCTGTCCCTTTCTGCCCTCTCATCTTGCCTCCGGACAGGAGCTGCCCATTTAATCTCATGTATCTACTTGAACTAAGAAGCACACTCTTCAGGAGTATCATTTTCTGTCTTATAGTCCAGTCTAACCTTCGCCTGAAGAGTTGGCTTTGGGAATGGTTTTAGTTCTGGGATAACAGAGAGTCCAGGGGGAATGTCTTCTGTGGTTCCTCCAGTCTCAGTCAGACAATTAAGCCTGGTCTTGTTACTAGAATTTGAGTTCTATACCCTACTTTTTTCCTGCTCCAGCAGAGACTCTCTGTTGTGTTCCCTGTCAGGGCAGTCTTGGTGGTAGCCAGGCACCATCTAGTTCTTCTGGTCCCATGCTGAGGGAGTCTCTGGTTTATGTGGACATTTTTGTTTCTCGGGCTCACATTTTCCTTGTGTCTTTGGTGTTCTTCATTTTCCTTTGTTCCAGGTGGGTGGGGACCAATTGATGCACCTTAGATGACCACTTACTAGCTTTTAAGATCCCAGATGACACTCACCGAAGTGAGATGCAGAATATTGTCTTAATAGACTTTGTTATGCCAGTTGACCTAGATCTCCTCTGAAACCATGGTCCCCAGACCCCTGCCCTTGCTACTGTGTCCCTCAGAGTGTTTGGTTGTATTCAGGAAACTTCTTAGCTTTTGGTTTAGTCCATTTGTGCTGACTTCCCCTATATCGTGTGTTGTCCTTCCCGTCACTTAAATAATTCTTGTTTACTATCTAGCTAGTGAATACCCCTCCCCACCCTCATAACCATCAAAAAATGCTTTCTTCTGTGTTCAGACCTTTTCCTGAGTTCTTATAATAGTGGTCTTATACGCTATTTGTCCTTTTGTGACTGACTAATTTCACTCAGCATAATGCCTTCCAGATTCATACGTTATAAGATGTTTTGCTGATTCATCATTGTCCTTTGTCGTTGTATAGTATTCCACTGTGTGAGTATACCATAATTTGTTTATCCATTCATCTGTTGGTGGGCACCTAGGTTGTTTCCATCTTTTTGCTATTGTGAACAGTGTTGCAGTGATCATGGGTGTGCATTTATCTGTTCACTTGAGGGCTCTTATTTCTCTAGGATATATTCCAAGGAGCAGGATTTTGGATCATATGGGAGTTCTATTTCTAGCTTTTTAAGGAAGTGCCAAATCAATTTGCAAAGTGGTTGTACCATTTTACATTCCCACCAGCAGTGTATAAGTGTTCCAGTCTCTCCAAAAGCTCTCTAACATTTATTATTTCGTGGTTTTTGGATTAATGCTAGCCTTGTTGGGGTGAGATGGTATCTCATTGTAGTTTTGTTTTGCAATTCTCTAACAGCTAATGGTTGTGAACATTTCCTAATATGTTAGCCACCTGAATGTTTTCTTTGATGAAGTGCCTGTTCATATTCTTTGCCCATTTTTTAATTGGGTCATTTGTCTTTTTGTTGTTGAGGTTTTGTAGTATCTTGTAGATTTTAACAATTAGGCCCTGATCGGATATGTCATAGCCAAAAAGTTTTTTCCCAGTCTTTAGGTTGTCTTTTTACTCTCTTGATGAAATCTTCAGATGAGCGTAAGAGTTTGATTTTTAGGAGCTCCCAGTTATCTAGTTTTTCTTCTGGTGTTTGTGCATTGTTGTATTGTCTTCTATTCTGTTTATACCATGTATTAGGGCTTCTAGCATTTTCCCTATTTTTTTCTTCCATGATCTTTATTGTTTTAGATTTTATATTTAGTTCTTTGATTTCTTTTAAGTTAGTTTTTGTGCATGGTGTGAGCTATGGGTCTTGTTTCAGTTTTTTGTAGATGGATATCCAGTTATGACAGCATCATTTGTTAAAGAGACTGTCTTTTCTGCAGTTAACAGACTTTGGGCCTTTGTCAAATATCAGCTGCTGATAGGTGGATGAATTTATGTCTGAATTCTCAGTTCTATTTCATTGGTCTGTGTATCTGTTGTTATACCAGTACTAGGCTGTTTTGACTACTGTGGCAGTATAATAGATTCTAAAATCAGGTAGTGTGAGGCTTCCCACTTTGTTCTTCTTCTTCAATGATGCTTCAACTCCGGGGCCTCTTCCCTGTCCAAATGAAATTGGTGATTTGTTTCTCCATCTCATTAGAAAATGTCATTGGAATTTGGATCGGGACTGCATTGCATCTGTAGATCGCTTTGGGTAGAGTTGACATTTTCACAACGTTGAGTCTTCTTATTCATGAGTAAAGTATGTTTTCCCACTTATGTAGGTCTTTTTTGGTTTCTTGCAGTAGTGTCTTGTAGTTTTCTTTGTACAGATCTTTTACGTCTCTGGTTAGATTTATTCCTAACTATTTTATCTTCTTGGGGGCTATTTTAAATGGTATTGATTTGGTGATTTCCTCTTTGAAGTTCCGTTTGTTGGTGTAGAGGAATCCAGTGATTTGTTATGTTTATCTTGTATACTAATACTTTGCTGAACTTTTCTGTTAGTTCCAGAACTTTTCTTGTGGATTCTTTCGGGTTTTCTATTTATAAGATTGTGTCATCTGCAAATAGGAATACTTTACTTCTTTCTTAGCAATTTGTATGCCCTTTATTTTATTTTATTTGCTCTGGCCAGGACCTCCAGCACAATGTTGAATAAGAGTGGTGATAACGGGCATCCTTGTCTGGTTCCCGTTCTCAAGGGGAATGCTTTCAGACTCTCCATTTAGGGTGATGTTGGCTGTTGGCTTTGTATAAATACCCTTTATTATGTTGAGGAATTTCCCTTCTATTCCTCTTTTGCTGGCAGTGTTTATAATGAATAGGTGTTGGACTGTGTCAAATGCCTTTTCTGCAACAATTGATAAAACCATGTGGCTCATGTCTTTTGTTTTATTGGTGTAATCTTTTCAAAGATTACATTAAGATAGTTTTTCTAATGTTGAACCATCCCTGCGTACCTACTTGGTCATGGTGAGTTATTTTTTGATATGTTGTTGAATTCGATTGAGTTATTTTTTGATATGTTGTTGATAGAATTTTGTTGAGGATTTTTACGTCTAAATTCATGAGGCATATTGGTCTATAGTTTTGTTTTGTTTTTTTTGTGGTGTCTTTACCTGGTTTTGGTATCAGGGTTATGCTGGCTTCCCAGAATGAATTTAGGAGTATTCCATCCTTTCCTATTCTCTGAAGTACCTTTAGTAGTAGTGGTGTTAACTCTTCTCTGAAGGATTGGTAGAATTCTCCAGTGAAGCCATCAGGGCCAGGGCTATCTTTGTTGGGAGTTTTATAGTTGCCTTTTCAATCTCTTCTTTCTTGTTATAGGTTTATTTAGTTGTTCTACCTCTGTTTGTGTTAGTTTAAGTAGGTAGTGTGTTTCTAGAAATTTGTCAATTTCCTCTAGGTTTTCAAATTTGTTAGAGTACAATTTTTCACAGTAATATGATCCCACCCAGTAATATGATAGGATTCTTTTAATTTCAGTTGGGACTGTTGTGATATCGCCCATCTCATTTCTTATTCAGGTTATTTCCTTCCTCTCCTGTTTTTCTTTTGTCAGTTTGGCCAGTGGTTTATCAATTTTGTTGATCTTTTCAAAGAACCAGCTTTTGGTCTTGTTAACTCTTTCAATTGTTTTTCTGTTCTCTATTTCATTTAATTCTGCTCATATTTTTATTATTTCCTTTCTTCTGGTGATGGAGGGCTTCTTTTGCAGCTGTGTTTCTATTTGTTTGAGTTGTAGGTTTAATGTTTTGATTTTGGTCCTTTCTTCTTTATGGATGTGTGCATTTATTCCTATAAAATGACCTCTGACCACTGCTTTTACTGTGTCCCAAAGGTTCTGTAGGATGTGTTTTCATTCCCTTTTGATTCTGTGAATTTCTTTATTCTGTCCTTAATTTCTTTGGTAACCCAGTAGTTTTTGAGCAAGATGTTGTTCAGTTTCCATGCGTTTGATTTTTTTCTCTTGCTTCTTCTGTTATTGATTTCTACTTTTATGGCTTTATGGTCAGAAAAGATGTTTTGTAATGTTTCAGTGCTTTAGATTGTGTTAAGGCTTGCTTTCTGGCCTAATATGTCGTTTATTCGGGAGAATGTTCCATGTGCATTGGAAAAGAAAGTATCTTTGGCCACTGTTGGGGAAGCGTTCTATATATGTCTGTGAGATCAAGTTGCTTGATTGTGGCGTTTAGATTTTCCTTTTTTTTTTTTTTTGTCTTTACTGAGCTTTTTTCTGGATGTTCTGTTCTTCACCGAAAGTGGTGTGTTGAAGTCTCGTACTATCATTGTGGATCTATTTCTCTTTTCAATACTGTTAGAGTTTGTTTTATGTATTTTGGAACCATGTTGTTGGCTGCATAAATATTTATTATGGTTATATCCTCCTGGTGTATTGACCCTTTAATCATTATATCATGTCCTTCCTTATCCTTTGTGGTGAATTTTGCTTTGAAGTCTATTTTGTCAGAAATTGATATTGCTACTCCTCCTCTCTTTTGATTGTTCTTTGCTTGATATATTTTTTCCATCTTTTGAGTTTTACTTTGTTTACATCTTTAAGTCTTAGGTATGTCTCTCATAGGCAAGATATAGACAGATCTTGTTGTTTTACCCATTCTGCCACTCTCTCTCTTTATTGGTGCATTTAGTCTATTACATTTGGCATAATTATTGATACGCGTGAGTTTGGTGCTGTCATTTTGATGTCTTTTTTTGTATTGCTGACAGTTTCTTTGTTCTGCTTAATTTTCTGTGCTGAGTCATTTTTCTTTACGTATTTTCTTTTAATCTTTTTGATTGTTGTTGATTTTCTATTTGCTGAGTCTTTATATTTTTCTTTATTTTTTTTTTTAATGTGTAGAATTGTTAGTTTCCCTTGTGGTTACCTTAATATTTACTTCTTTTTTTTCTAAGTTTAAACCAATCTTTTATATGTTTATATCGCCTTAACTTCCTCTCCATATGAAAGACCTTTAACTACATTATTTTGTTCCTCTTTATTGATTTAATGTTGTTACCTTTTACATGTTGACATCTCTGTTTCCCTCTTTTCAGTGTTTTATCTTTGATTCATTTTTGTGACTTTCCTATCTGGGTTGATACCTGGTTGTTCTATTGTGTGTTCTAGTGTTGGATTGTTATCTGATGTTACTGATTTTCTACCTGGAGGACTCCCTTTAGTATTTCTTGTAATTTTGGTTTGGTTTTTGCAAATTCCTTAAACTTCTCTTTATCTGTATATGGAAATGCCCTAATTTTACCATCATATTTGAGGGACAGTTTTGCTGGATATATAATTTCTTAGCTGGCAGTTTTTTTCCTTCAAGACTTTATATATGTCATCCCATTGCCTTCTTGCTTGCATGGTTTCTGTCGAGTAGTCCAAGCTTATTCTTACTGACTCTCCTTTGTAGACGACTTTTTGTTTATCCCTAGCCGCTTCTGAAATTCTCTTTTTATCTTTGATTTTGTCAAGTTTGATAAGTCTTGGTGACTTTCTTTTGGGATCTACCTTGTGTGGGGTTCGATGAACTTCTTGGGTAGATTTCTTCTCATCTTTCACAATTTTCTGCCAGCAAATTTTCAACAATTGTCTCTGTATTTTCTGTTATTCACCTCTATTCTGGTACTCCAATCACTCATAGGTTGCTTATCTTGATAGAGTTCCACATAATTCTTAGGGTTTCTTCATTTTTTTAATTCTTTTATCTGACTTTTTCTTAAATAAGTTGGTGTCAAGTGCTTTATCTTCAGTCTCACTACTTCTGACTTCTTTCCTTCAAATCTGCTCCTTCGATGTTTTATTGAGTTGTCTAACTCTGAAATTTTATTGATAATCTTTTTGATTTCTGTTTGCTGTCTCTTTCTGGATTCTTGAAGTATGTTAAGTTTGTCATCATGGTCTTGTATAACCTTCTTAAGTTCCTCTATTGCTTTATCTGTGTGTTCCTTGGCTTGTTCTGCATTTTGCCTGATCTCCTTCCTAATCTCTTGTAGAGCTCTGTATATTAATGTTTTGAATTCTATCTCTGGTATTTCCAAAAAGGTTTCATCCTCTAGAATGTTTCTTGATTCTTTGTTTTGGGTGCTTGCTAAAGCCATCATGGTCTCCCTCTTTATGTGCTTTTATATTGACTTGTGTCTCTGAGTCATCAATAAGTTATTATATTTATTTATTTTATGTTTGCTTACAGTGCCCTAGCTTCTTATTTGTTTTGTTTTGATATACCCTTATAGGCTGGTTGTGTGAGGTAGTTTGATTATTGGTGTCTTTGAAGCCCTCACGTCCTTTCACCAAGTGGCTGAGCTATTACTAGGTATGTGAGCCCCGGAGTCTGTTTACTTTTCTTGTATAGATTTAGTTCATGTGTCCTGGTAGTCAGTCACCAAGTGTGTAGTGCAGGGTCTCACCTACAGTTCTAGACAGGCAGGAATGATTAAGTAGTCACAGATAACTGACTGCAGCAGGGGGTCATGTGCTGAGTAAGGTGGGGGTCGATGGCTCCCCTGAGTGTCTGAGAGGAAAGTGCATCCCTGTTCCTTACAGCACGCAAATGGGTGGATTTTGTAGCCCCGCTATGGGCACTCAATGCTGTTGGCTGTAAGAATCAGAAGGCACCACTTATTCTTGGATCACTGTCGTGGATGGCTAGGTGGCATGGGTGAAGCCACCAGTCCTCCGGCACCTGTTGTTGGTAGGTGAGGACCCTGCTTAACGGGCATGGCAGCATCAAATGTCCCAAACCTGCCACTCCCCCTTATAGCTGATATAGTTGAAAATAGGTTTTAGGTATATACCCTGTTTTACTGTGCTAATGAGGGTCTATGCTGTTGAAATGGGCCCACACAGGTCTGTGCAGGGGTGAAAGACATTAAAAGTCCCTGGACCACTTATGTCTGAGCCTAGGTAAAGGGGCTGTGTCTTCCCTGAGTTCCCGGCTTAGGGGATCTAGAAGATTATTTTTTCCTGTTTATTAATTTATTCCTTCTCCAGAGCTGGGAGAATGGCTCAGAGTGTGTGATGGGTCCTACTTCCAGCCCAGGGAACTCGGCAATCACTAAAGCCGGCCTAGGACCTGGTGCAGAGTGGTGAGTGGGCTTGTAAATGGGAGAAAAGTTCTTCCCAAAAGGGGTATTTTTTGATCCGTTTGGTAGGTTAGACGCATGTGCCTGTCTTTTACCAATTGGACACTGCTTTTCAGTGGTTCTGGAGGCTTGAATAGATTCTCTGCCACTCAGCCTCTCCCAATGTGGAAAACCTTCCCTGAGTGCCACTGCTTGCCTCACTGCACACACGCCAGCTGATCAAGCCTACAGGGTGCTGGTTTCCACTGGGTCAGGTGTGGCAACTCCTCCCTGCTTCTAAACCTCTCCCTCCCCCTGCTTCTCAGTCCGAGTCCTCATCTCTGCCTTTGATATTCAGGGCTCCTAGATTGTCATATATAATCAACTGATTTATTTTTGTAAGAGGGACCACAGAAAGCATCTGACTACTCTTCCATCTTGGCCCCACCTCCTATCTTTGTTTTTTTTAATCTTAAAGTATTTTATAATTTCCTTTTTGATGTCTTTTTGACCCCCCCCCCAAAAAAATAACCCATTGGTTATTAAAAGGAGAGTTGTTTAATTTTTACTTATTTGTAAATTATGCAAATTTCCCTTTTGGAATTGATGTCTAATTTCATTTCACTGTGGTCAGAGAACAGACATACTTTGTATGATTTTAATACATTTAAATTTATTGAGACTTGTTTTATGGCCCAAGAAATGGTCTATCTTAGAAAATATTTTCATATGTACTTGTATTCTGGTCTTGTTGAGTGAAGCGCACTATAGGTATATTTTAGCTCTAGTGTGTTTATAGTGTTATTGAATGTTTCTGTTTCCTTATTGATCTTCCTTCAAATATTTTATCCACTCTTGAAAGTGAGGTATTGAAGTCTTTAATTGTTTTTATTTAATTGTCTATTTCTCCTTTCAATTCTGTCAGTGTTTGATTCATGTATTTTGGTACTTTGTTGTTATGTGCACATATGGTTATAATTATTATTATTTTTTCCTGATACATTGACCCTTTTGTTATTATCAAATGTCCTTCTTTATCTCTATTAACATTTTTTGGCTTAAAGTCTATTTTGTCTGATATTTAGTTTTGCCACTCCAGCTCTCTTTTGGTTCTTGTTTGCATGGTTTATTTTTTCTATGCTTTTACTTTGAACCTATTTGTTTCTGTGATTCTAAAATGTGTCTGTTGTAGCAGCAACTAGTTGGATCTTGATGTTTTATCCATTTTACCAATCTCTGTCTTTTAATTGCAGTGTTTAATGTATTTACACTTAATGTAATTCTTGATAATTTAGTATTTCTGTCTGCCATTTTACTATTTGTTTTGTATATATCTTATGTTTTTGTTGTTTGTGACTCCTCTTACTTTTCTATTCTCACTGACATCCCTGAAATACAGATTTTCATCTGACAGGTGTTTTACAGACTCCCTGCCTGGCTTCAGCTAATTTTTGTCATTTCAGAATGGCATCCCAGGCATTCCAGGTTTTCAACCATATCAAAAAATAATGGAATTTTGGATTTTTTGAAATCCCGCAATTATTTGGTGGTGGCAACTCATTCCAATTTTTAAAAACACTAATGTGGACCAAATAAGTTATCGTTGTTGTTGTTAGGTGCCATTGAGTCAGTTCTGACTCATCGCAACTCTATAGGACAGAGTAGAACTGTCACATAGGGTTTCCAAGGAGTGGTTGGTGGATTCAAATTGCCACCAGGGCTCCAAATAAGCTATATTTAATAGGAAAATAGGGTCAAAGACAGTCCATTTGCCACATCTTTTTTCCTACATCAGATGGATCTCAGAATAATATTAACCATGGTATGCTTGTTTTCCACACTTTCATAAATCTGCTTATCTATAAAATAGTATGAAATAACAATAGTAAAAACTTACCAGTATTAAACAGTTTATAGTACACTGGGTAAATTTGGAAACCCTGGTGGCGTAGTGGTTAAGTGCTATGGCTGTTAACCAAGAGGTCAGCAGTTCAAATCTGCCAGGTGCTCCTAGGAAACCCTACGGGGCAGTTCTACTCTGTCCTATAGGGTCGCTATGAGTCGGAATCAACTCGACGGCAGTGGGTGGGTGGGTAAATTTACATCACTGGTTCATTTTATACTAACTTCTTTCAGTTGCTTATGTGGAGTATGTGCAATTTTTGTTAGACTCCAATAAAGTACTCTGTGAGCTCCTAAATGTTTCAGTCATTGGAACCAAATGCACAGATGGGTAGACGTGTTCTCCTGATTGAAAGGTTGTGATATAGGGGAAGAGCGTTATAGCAAGAGTCAAATGAATTGGCTTTAACCTTGATGTTGGCTAATTTCCTGTGTGCCTTTATCAAGTTTCCACTTTTCTGGACTTTATTTTTCTCTTCCATAAAATAAAGAAGTTAACCTTGATGACCCTAAAGGTCTCATTTTATGTGTTAACATTATATAACTGTGACTGATACTGTGGAGCTATGAGATCTGTATGAGAATTTTTTTCAGTCAGTACTGCATGTACAAGGGAGAATAGCTTTTGTTTCTGTCATAATGCAGAATGTCTGTCATTCACTGTTCCAGAACGTAATATCGTCAGTAATTTAAGAAGCTACTGGAGAGGGATTTATAGCATAAGTGTTAGCATTACCACTTATTCACCCAAGCGTATTCTGCCTCATTACACATTGTCCTTATGTTTTAGTTTTATTCCATAAGTCATAGCTAACGTTTGACCTAATACGTACACCATCGCTTGCTCATTTTTAAAAATGGCCTCTCTTATACCCAATAGCGTATTGAACACGTCCAATATTGTAATTGTTCTTTGATATTTTCACTGTACCATGATTAGCTGTGGATAGGAAAGCCTTTTAACCCTCCACTATCTAGGAATCACTTTACGTTCCCACTTGTTTTCTATTATCCTACAGAAATAAAAGGATTGCAGTTGAATACCATGAAACATTCTTACTGCAAGTACTCGAGTGTACAACAAATCTGGTTAACTCTGAAATGATAGCTATTCAACCTATCGTTCCAAGTAGTAGATGTGTTTTGAAACTTTTTGCATTTGATTTATAAGCAGAAAGTCTCCCTTGACTTTATCCTCCTGTTTTTCACACCTTTTTTCCTTGCTTTTAAAGAATGAAAAATAGCAGCTAAGGAATGTAGCCCAGAGTGAAAATTTCAGGAAGAGAGAAGCAATGGAATAAAAAACACACCTACCAGTCTGCCTTGAAACAATATTAATGTCTTATTGGATCTGACTAAATTCAATGAATTTCTAATTGAAGACTGTTTCCCCATTCCTCATTCAACCTGTCCTACCCAGCAATAGCAGCGGGAATGAGTCATAGTCTCTTCGGAAAGGAAGGTGATGCAGATTGAATCGCTGATGGATTTCTTCCCCCTAGACTTGAAATACTCTTGCCTCTGTTTTTCTGTCAACCCAGGAATAGTATTTTGATTTGTAATTTTATATTGATTTTAATTTCCTTCATTATCTTCTTGAAACCAATGAAGAAATATATCAAACGGGAATGTATTTGACAAGAAGCAGAAAGAGGCCTTTCACTGACACCAGCACTGTTGGATTTTCTTTCTATTGATGCTTTTAATGACTCTTTGCCAATCAACTTTTTATCATACGAAGTAAAAGTAGTACACAGAGTGTTCACTTGAAACAGTCTCGACAGAGAGTGCAGCTGTGCACCTGTGGAAACGAATGGCTGATGCTCTTCTTGGTCTCTTAGCAGGAATAGCATGTATGTAGGCTTTCTTCTTTGCTCTAACATGCTAAGGGTAGTTAGTAGAGTACATTTAACCTGCTGTCTATACAGCAAGCTTGTTGTATCCAGGAAAGTCTTATATGTGTTGACAACACTTGGGAAAACTTTATGATTAGGTACTTACTTGGAAAATTACTTGTATATAAAGTAGTTGGACAGAAACATATTTTCCAAGCAATTATGTATATTTCTTGGAGCACTTTCCCCTTTACATAGATAATAGAACTTGTGATCCTTAGATGTTCACCTGAGTTATGGAATTTGGAGGATTCTTACTCAAGGATTTGGATCCAACATATTATAAGCACTTAATATTCACTGAATTGGTGAATTAACCTAATTAAGAAAGGTAAGGAGGGAGGAGTTCTTCACGGCATGAGCAAACACTGTTTTTTTTTTTTTCTGAAGTAAAGGTTAAGGTAAATAATAAACTTCTTGATTGCTTTACAGTTGTTCATAAATATTCTGGTTTTTGTCACTTTCCAGGGTATGGTAGAGGTGCTTTTACCTAAGAATTGAGGCCAAACAAATGGCCAATGGAATATGAATAAAAGTGACATGACTGGGTGGAACATATAAAAGCCAGTGCACAGTTCTCCACCTTCCTTGTCACTGATGAGGAGATTTTGGAAATATTTGTTGAAAAGAAATCTTTTTCACTGCATCCTTTCCCCCAACCCCCAATAACTACAGTTAGCTGATGCTGGCAAATAACGTTGGACATAGAGCACAAATGAAAAATAAATGGCATTAAGACAGTAATTTTGATGATGCTGCTGGACTATAGCCTCACTATTCTGATGTAAACTGCCTAGTCATCAGCCAGTTTGTTACAAAGGTCTACAGGAGACTCTGCATGTGAAAGAGCCACCTCCAGAAATCCTGGAATCTGTATAATGTAGTATGCATGATTCTTGAGGAGAAGATGATGTCATCCAAAGAGTTAGTTTTTTTCAAACATAAGAAAGTATGCTTTATGAAATGTTTATGCATTGCAGCCCAAATCACAGTTTTTGAAAACTAAAAAATTTTTTTCAAATGTTAGAGAAACCTGTGTTTTCAGATAAGTTGACCTGAGCCAGACATTTTAAACTCTTGTGTGTTTTTGATTTGCTGTTTATGTGTATCTGCTTGTTTTTGTGTGGCGGGGGGAGGTGTTGCATATTTAGGTGACTGTGTGGTAGTCATTGATATAGTTAAGAACTAAAGTGAAACACTACAGTCATATACTACTAAGAATATAATAAATAGTAAAAACACTACCTGTCAAAACACATGAATTAGGACCAAAATTGTACCTACAGGCAAATACATAGCTTTAAATAAAATTTTATCATGTAAGATATTAAAGTGAAATAAAGGTAACCTGAAAAATTAGAAAAGAAATAATAAATCAAAGCAGTAGGAGGAACAAAAATAATGATAAACTCAGATTATACAAAATAGGATTAGATAAGTCTGAGAATTGATATTTTAAAACAAGGTACACATAAACAGCCCAAAGTTTCATACAGAAAAAAAACAAGGAAAATAAATACACTAAATTAGTATTTATAAAGGTGTTACATCAGATAGGACCCATGGTGGCGCAGTGGTTAAGCACTGGACTGCCAACCGAAAGGGTGGAGATTTGAACCCATCAGCTTCTTCATGGAAGAAAGATGCGGCAGTCTGCTTCCGTTAAGATTTACACCCTTGGCAACCCTATGGGGCAGCTCTGTTCTACCCTATAGGGTTGATATTAGTGGGAATTGACTCCACAGAAATGGGTTTGGTTTGTTTTTGTTTGTTTGTTTGTTTTTCAAAATATGTTGTTGTTGTTAGGTGCCATTGAGTTGGTTCCAACTCAGAGACCTTATGACAACAGAACTAAACACTGCCTGGTCCTGTATCATCAGCACCGAACCAAAAACCAAACCCACTGCCGTCGAGTCGATTCTGACTCATAGCGACCCTATAGGACAGCATAGAACTGCCCCGTAGAATTTCCAAGGAGTGCCTGGCGGATTCAAACTGCAGACCTTTTGGTTAGCAGGTGTAGCACTTAACCACAACGCCACCAGGGTTTCCATCATCAGCATAGCCATTGCTATATTTGAGCCCATTATTGAAGCCCCTGTGTCAGTTTATCTTGTTGAAGGTCTTCTTTTTCACTGACCCTCTACTTTGCCAAGAATGATATCCTTCACCAGGCACTGGAGCCTCCTGATAACATGTCCAAAGTACCTGAGACAAAATCTTGCCATCCTCTTTTCTAAGGAGCATTCTGGCTGTACTTCTTCAAGACAGATTTGTTCTTTGTTCTGGCAGTCCATGGTATATTCAATATTCTTTGCCAGCACCATAATTCAAAGGCACCAATTCTTTTTTTAGTCTTCCTTATTCATTGTCCAGCTTTCACATGCATATGAGGTGATTGAAAATACCATGACTTGGGTCAGGGGAACCTTAGTCGTCAAAGTGACTTCTTTGCTTTTTAACACTTTAAAGAGGTCTTTTGCAGCAGATTTGTCCAAGGCAATATGTGATTTGATTTCTTGACTGCTGCTTCCATGGGCATTGATTGTGAATTAAAGTAAAATGAAATGCTTGAGAATTTTTTCCCATTATCATGATGTTGCTTATCACTCTAGTTGTGAGGATTTTTGTTTTATGTTGAGGTGTAATCCATACTGAAGGCTGTATTCTTTGATCTTCATCAGTAGGTACTTCAAGTTCTCTTTACTTTTAGCAAGCAAGTTTGTGTAATCTGCATATGCAGGCTGTTAATAAGTCTTCCTCCAATCCTAATGCTCTATTCTTCTTCATATATTCAGCTTCTCAGATTATTTGCTCAGCATACAGATTGAATACAAAAAACCCAGTGCCGTCGAGTAGTGTGGTGAAATGATACAACCCTGACACACAGCTTTTCTGATTTTAAACCATGCGATATCCCCTTGTTCTGTTTGAACAACTGCGTCTTGGTCTGTGGACAGGTTCCACATGAGCACAATTAAGTGTTCTAAAACTCATACTCTTCGCAATGTTATCTTTAATTTGTTACGATCCACACAGTTGAATGCCTTTACATAGTTAATAAAACACAGTAAACATCTTTCTGGTATTCTCTGCTTTCAACCAAGATTCACCTCACATCAGCAGTGATATTCCTGGTTCTACATCCTCTTCTGAATCTGACTTGAATTTCTGGCAGTTCCCTATCAATGTACTGCTGCAACCATTTTTGAATGATCTTCAGCAAAATTTTACTTCTGTGTGCTATTAATGGCTATTGTTCGGTAATTCCCACATTCTGTTGGATTTCCTTTCTATGGAATGGGCACAAATATGAATCTCTTCCAGTTGGTTGGCCAGATAGCTGTGTTTAAAATTTCGTAGCATAGATGAGTTAGTGCTTCCAGCATTGCTTCCGTTTGTCGAGAAATCTGCATATCACAAGTTGTTAATGAGTCTTTTCCAATCCTAATGCTGTGATCTTCTTCGTATATTCCAGCTTCTCAGATTATTTGCTCAGGAAAGAAATTGAATAAATATGGTGAAATGATACAACACTGACGCACATATTCCGTCAATTCCTGGAACCTTGTTTTTTGCCAATGTCTTCAGTACGACTTGAACTTCTTCCATTGATACCATTGTTTCTTGGTCATATGCTATGTCCTGAAATGGTTGAATATTGACCATTTATTTTTGGTACAGTGATTCTGTGTATTCAGTTCTATGTTCTTTTAAGGCTTACTGCATCGTTCAATATTTTGCCCATATAATCCTTCAGTATTGCAACTCAAGTTTTGAATTTTTTCTGGAGCTCTTTCAGCTTGGGAAATGCTAAGTGTATTCTTTTATTTTGTTTCCTAACTCCAGGTCTTTGCACATTTCATTATAATACTTTACTTTGTCTTATCCAGCCATCCTTTGCAATCTTCTATTCAACTCTTTTACTTGATCATTTTTTCCATTCGATTTAACTACTCTACATTCAAGAGCAAGCTTCAGAGTCTCTTCGGACATCCATTTTGGACTTTTCTCTCTTTCCTATCTTTTTAATGACCTTTTTATTTCCTCACGTTTGATGTCCTTGATGTCATCCCACAACTCCTCTGGCTTTTGGTCATTAGTGTTCAATGCATCAGATCTATTTTTGATATGGTCTCTAAATTCCTATGGAATATACTCAAGCTTGCACTTTGGCTCTCTTAGACTTGTTTTTTTTCATCTTCGACTTGAACTTGCATGTGAGCAATTGGTGGTCTGTTCCACACTATATAAAAGATTAAAAATTTTAGAGAAATAGATAATTTTTTGCATACTACACATTATATGGAGCCCTGGTGGTACAGTGGTTAAGAGCTACAGCTGCTGATCAGAAGGTTGACAGTTCAAATCCACCAGCCGCTGCTTGGAAACACTATAGGGTAATTCTTCTCTCTTTTGTAGGGTCGCTGTGAGTTGTAACCAATTCATCAGCACCTAACAACAACATAACAACATGTTATGTAAGTTAATTGAAGTAAAAAAAAAATAAAATAAATTGATAAAATAATGCAGGGGAAAAACCTGAAAATTGTCATTTTCCTCCAAAAATACACTAGTATGTCATCTGGATGGGAGGACCATTTCAAATTAATAATAAATGAGTAATTTTATGCTGTAAAACTGTTTCAGAGCACAAAAACAAGTGAAAAACTAACAAATACACTTGTGAAGAAGCATTTTCTGAAAGTAATGGTGCAGAGGAAACACTGGTGGCATAGTGGTTAAGTGCTATGGCTGCTAACCAAAGGGTTGGCGGTTCGAATCCACCAGGCACTCCTTGGGAACCCTGTGGGGCAGTTCTACTCTGTCCTATAGGGTCTCTATGAGTTGGAATCGACTCGACAGCACTGGGTTTGGTTTTGTTTTGGTTTAACGGTGCAGGCTCTGACATGCTCAATAAAATACTAGTGCTGCTGGTGGTGATATTGTAACCTCTTTTAGATTAGGGGCATGCACCTACTGTTATACCCAACTGTATAATTTTGATGAGAAAATCTGGTAGTGCAGTGATTAAGTGCTTGGCTATGAACCGAAAAGTTAACAGTTCAAACTCACCAGGAGCTCCTCGGGAGAAAGATGTGGCAGTGTGCTTCCGTAAAGATTCCAAACCAAACCCACTGCTGTCTAGTCGTTTGTGACTTATAGCGACCCTATAGGATGGAGTAGAACTGCCCCAGAGAGTTTCCAAAGAGCGCTTGGTGGATTCGAACTGCCAGCCTTTTGGTTAGCAGCTGTAGCACTTAAGCGCTACACCACTCCATAAAGATTACAGCCTTGGAAATCCGGTGGGACAGGTCTACTCTGACCTGTAGGGTTGCTATGAGTCGTAATTGAAGAAGTAGGGAAGGGTGAATGGGAAAAACAGTAGATGTCCAATATTGATATATCCAAGAATATTAACAATTTTATAATTTTAGCACTAAGATTATGGACTTACTTTCCATTTTATGCTTTTTCAAAATTCTGCCTAAAAATATATGCCTTTTATAATCAGAAGAAAAATCAGTACAGCTACTATTACATATTTAAAGGTACCTGAGTGGCACAAATGTACACTGGACTACTAACAGAAAGGTTGGTGGTTCTAATTCACTGAGCAGTGCTGTGAAAGAAGGTCCTGGTGTTCTGCTTCTGTAAGATTACAGCCAAGATAACCAGTTCTCTGACACACATGGAGTCACCATGAGTTAGAATCTACTTGGTGGGAACAGGTTTTGTTTTGTTTTTTACTAAGTATAAAACTGAGACTATGTTGGGGCACCCTGAACTGGCTCATTTTTAGTGAATTATTAGGTTTGTTTTGTAAAAGAAATATTTGTAGATCTGGAATCAAAAGATTTGAGTTCAAGCTCTGGAATTACTAGCTATGAGCATAGGTGAGTCATTTTACCTGTGTGACTATTGGAGCCCCCCATCCACAAAACTATGGAGTATATTAATACCTGGTTAAACTAGTATTAATTTTACTTGAAAAAAATCACATAAGTATGCTTGTTGTATTTTAAAAAGCAGCATGTCTTGGACATATATATTTGACATTTGATAAAAGTTAGTTGAATGTACGAACAATTATTTTAAAAAATATTTTAAAGCCAGTCCCAAATTTCACATGGTCAAAGACCTGTTTAACTTGAGTCTTCTACCATCTGTTGGTTTACTTGGTCACATTGTTATCTTATATGCAGTGAAAAAAAATCACCTCCCTAATCCCTCATCTTTATCTTTCATTTGATTTTGAAGATATGGATTATCTTTTTACCATGACTATAGCTTCCTTTTTTTTTTTTTTAATTACAATCTCGTGATGTTAAAGGTAAAACTAACAAACTAGTTAACCAAAATAACATGAAATATTTGGTGAACTGTCAGTAGATATTAAACTCTCCAGCATAAGTCTGTGAATTAAATACATTTCAGAATCTTTTATTCTGTGTGATCCCTGCATATTAATTCATATGTTTGACAGTAAAATATGGTTTTGAATTTAAGGCATGTTTTAGCAGAATATATTTGATGGATCAGCCACTACTTATCTCTCTTTAAAGTTTGTGTAAGCTCAAATTATACTAAAGAAAATGACTAAAGAAAAAATTATTTGACCCAAGTGTATGTAGTACAGAGGTCTCAAATTCTAGGTTGCTGGTGCTTTAAATAGTTATAATGAATACTTCAAACCTAGGGTTTATAATGAATATTCTCACACCCCTTTTCCTAAGGGGTTATAGCAAGTAGAAGCATCATCTAGGGTATTATGGTAACAAAGAAAAATTAGCCAAACCAGCATTTTAATTGTTTGTACCACCCGGGTACTCCATGATAAAGAAGACAAGTTTGTATATCTGAACTCAGTTAACAGTGGTACTTACTGGTAAAGCAGCTGGAGTTTCATTTAGCTTAACTTCATTAATTTATGTAAGGACCTGATATATTTTGTGTAGTTTATGTTTTAGAAGAAGCTAGCAACTAGAGAATTAATAAGAATAATAGCCCCAAATACTCAGAAAAATCAGTAGACACTCTTCAACTCTAGATCTTCATTCTCACCTGGAGTTACTGCTACGTAGAGTGATAAAGGCTATCTTTCGTGCATTGTGCCCCTTGCCCACCAATCCTGAAGAGCGTTGTCATATCCAGTGGTTCATGGTACAGTGGATCACCTACACTTTCCTTTACATAGGACTCTTTGGCCTACAATTCTGATATAATGGGCAGTCATCGTTTACAGTGACTTTGGAAGCTTTCTTCTTGATAATCTGTCAATTTTTCTTACACGGTGCGGTTGCTATGAAAGAAATTGGAGCTGTTATACTCTATGCTTTGATACAGTTTGTAAAATGCAAGGTGGGAGATAGTAAACCAAACACAGCATGCTGGTAATTTCTTTGAGACTGATATGCTAGCACTCAGAGTCTGTGTCCCAGAGAGCTGGCATCCCTTTTTTTCTGAGAAAACTAACATTGTTTTAGAGTGTTATCTTATTTTTGCACCAACAGTGTAGATGTGTCTTTGGTATGACTTCTAGGACTCAATTCAGAACACTTAGTCTTGACTTAGTTTTCCCTATTGTTTTTATTTTTCTAGATTTAAGCCAAAACTAATTTGAATGTAAATCTTAGAAGGAATGATCTGGTATTTTAAAATCTGGAGTTTGTATATAGTGATATGTGATCATATCAACAGATTCCTCACTATACACTCTATAGTAAAGGGTATGAAATATATGGATAGAAATCCTTTACTATGCCTGGAAATATGCATTGTTATTAGAACTACTCTTTTCAGAGAGTAGTTCGGCGGCACATATACTAAAATTGGAATGATACAGAGAAGATTAGCATGGCCCCTGCTCAAGGATGACACACAAATTTGTGAAGCATTCCATATTTTTACCATTAAATATACGAGACCAAATGGGCAGCTCCTGTCGAAAAGCACTGTAAGACAGCAGGAAGGGACAGGAAATGGAAGAATGGACAAGGAGAACTTGAGGTGGAAAGGGGGAGCATACTGTCACATTGTGGGGATTGAAGCCAATGTCACAAAACAATATATAAATTTTTGAATGAGAAATTAACTTGAGCTGTAAACTTTCACCTAAAGTGCAAAAAAAAAAAAAAAAAAGATTCAAAACCAGGCCTGCTGGACTCCGGAGACCAAGTTCTGATAGGTTCAGGGCTGTTATAGGACTTACCTCAGATCACACAGCTAGTATTATTAACATTTTGAGACAGACTCATGTGGCTCCAGAGTTCTTCCTCTTGCACCAGTGGCCATCTCCAGAAGATTAAGGGTCCATTGTCTACACCCAGCATTACCTGAAAACTGAATAAAAGGTAAGTCTCATATTCATCCATAATGTTTTCCAGGTTTATGCAGATAGTATTGTGACTAATAAATACAAATACATTTAAAATTAAAAAAAAAAAAAAATTGCCAGAATGCCAAGGATATAGCAAGTGCCTTTTGACACGTCAGAATTCCATTCCCTTAAAAGGGATGACTCCATCTTTTTCCCACTGAAGTATTTAATATGTTTTATATACTCTTCCCCTCTTACTGTGTGAGTGTCCCAGGTACTGCATTTTAAGTGAGAATGCCTGTGGGTGTGGTACCATCTCACTGTGTAGACTTACTTCTTGTTTTGTATCTTTAAGTTGTCTGTTTAATATTATGGAAAGACCAGTGAAGTCGTTCTTTGCTGTAATAAAATTATTTTGTACATCCAAATTTGCCTCTTGCTGTTAGTACTGTTTAAAGTTTTGTAAAGTTATTCTACTTATTCATGAGGAAGAGGGAAGATTTAAAAGGAAGAAAGAAAATTATTAGTATTTGTCAAATGTATACTAGCCTTCAAGCATTGTCTGAAATATTACTTAATATATGCAAGTCCAATATATGATGAATATCACTGTTGGGATTTTAGGCAACTGGAAATTGAGGCCCAGAAATACTCAGAAGAGATAGCCAATAAATTGGGTGCCTAGAAGCCACATTTTTCTGGTTTGAGAGCCTATATTCTTTCTGGTGTGTACACTTGAATCCTCTTGAGGGCACAGCTTGTTCAAGTCCCTCATTTATATGGATAATAAAAGTGGTTTTATACCATTTTATAATTTTCAAGTAAGATTTCAAAGAGCATCTTATTTGGCTATCACAATATTAAGCATTTTTACCTCTATTTTACTTAAAAAAATAAAACCCGATGTTATACAATCCGTCAAATAGATTTAAAGAGAGAAAGCAGGAAGTACCTTGGCAAAGAGGAAGTAGCTAAAAAGAGAATGAAAGAGGCTGTGGTGGAAATAATGGCAGAGTGAGAGCTAGAGGTCCAGCTCCTGCTCTGACAATTCTAGATTGGTTTCCTTTTGTCTAGCAGGAGAATGTGTAACTTAATTATCTCTAGCAACCCTTCAGCACTAACATGTTTTGAAAACTTCCAGTATTTGTGATGTGTTAACATTCCGTAGATAAAGAAAATCTGGTCCAAACTACTTGATAGAAATGAATAAGACAAATTATATAGGAAAATTATCAGTGATGTACTAGACATTCCCCTAGTACAGTAATATAGCTTATGTGCCCAAATTTATGATTTTTATTTCAACCTGAGCTTAAATCTTCGGCTTCATTTACCTTTTCCTTTCAGCATCTACTTTCCGTATTAACATAGGGTTAATGTACATTTGCTGTGTATCCTGGTGGATCACTGTTCTCGTACTTGACCTTCATAATGTAACTTTATTGGTATAGTTAAGGTTGATGGCACATTAATTTTACACAAGACATCAGTCAGTATTCCATTTTCATTTACCGTATTAATAACGTCTACTGTTCTAAGCTGCTATGTCACTCTTGGCTGCCATAAATTATCCTGAATCAAATATCAACATGAACTTAGAAGCAGGCACACTGCTTACTTCTGAAATTATTAATGCCAGTGCATAGGAAAAAGAGACACACGAGTTTGCATTTGGTTGATCATTTCTTCACAGATTACTATCAGTCTTTTTCTCCAAGCAAATAGCATAAGTGCACCCTATGTGCACTTGATCTTCAGGGAACAGTAGTTATAATTAAGAATAATTACAACAGCAACAGTGAAACTGCTTTTTAAATATACTGGATGTGCCGTCATTCCTAAAATATTTTTCTTTCAGTGGAAATGACCAACATTTGAATCTCAAGGGAGGGATCTAAGAGAAATGGTGGACTGTGTGGAGCCATGATGGGTTTCATAGTTCTCACAGTGGAGAAATGCCAGATAATTTGAGCACTGTCAAGAGTAGGCTGAGCAGACTCCATCTTACAGCTCTGAGGGGACCGATTTTAATTTACAAGGCACATTAATTCTTATGTCCCTCATAAACACTTATTTGTTAGAAGCATTGTGCTAGTTGTGAAGTGTGGCTTGGGATACTCTAGATAGCATAGTCATAAAAACTTGGCCTCAGGAGTCACACAGATCTGGGTTCAGATTTCACCTCAACCATTTATTAGCTGTGTTATCTCATGAGAGTTATTTAAATCTTTATTTTTTCATAGCTTTAAGTAGAAATAATAATAGTTTTTCCTCACAAAACTGTCTTGAGGGTAAAAAAAAAAAAATCTTATCGGACTGACCAGCACATAGTGAATATCCACAAAATATGAACAGCTGCTGCATTTGTTTAAATGAAAAGAGCTGCTCTATTACAATAAGGTTTCAAAATTTCAGTCTTTTGTCTACAATCATTATAATTTTTAATAACCTGGTATTTCAGTACTACTATTATTTTTCATTTCTGTCAACTTAAAATTGACTCTTTTTTGGTCTAGGCCTTGTTCAAAGCTAAAGTACCTCGGAAATAATTGGCCCTGTGCAACCTAGTATCTAAAGTTTCCCTTTGTGAAACTATTGAATGAATATATTGACATGGTTAAGAAGGAGATTTGTAGTTACGTAAGCTTCAGAATCATTGACATCCAGCTTTGTTCTGTCTCTTGGCTATTTGTGTTGTAAGAGATGGAGGTGTTTTGTGATGCATAGTGACATGGTGTGACCTGCATTTTAACTTAACCAAATAGACAGCAAGCTGCTTTGTAAAGAGGTGGTGTAGTTTATTAAATATCCATGCTTATGATCCGCATTAGTGACCATGCTTTTTGAGAGGCCACTTGGAGAAAGGAAAAAACATTACCCACACCAGTTCTTCTTTGTTTTGTATGCTTTCGGAAATGACCTCAAAGCTGTATGTGATAATGTAAATCTCAAAATCAGTAAAATTTCTTTCTACCTACGCCACAGGGTCATGTGGGAATCACATTAGATTATGTATTGTGTAACACAAGTTACAGCTGTAAGGAATTGTTATTAAATGAGGAAAAAAAAAAAAAAAGAACCAAGATTTAGATCCTAAATAAAACACTGAAAATGCATTTTGTCTGAACCCTGCTGCCAGCAGTGTCTTTTTCTTTTATTTAGCAACTTCCGGTTTCCCTCAAGTCCATTCCAACTCATGGCAACCTCATGTGTGTCAGAGTAGAACTGCTCCATAGGGTTTCCAATGGCTGATTTTGTTGAAAGAAGGTAGCCAGGCCTTTTCTTTGGAAGCACATCTTGGTGGACTCTAACCACCAAGCTTTTGGTTAACAGCTGAGCATGTTAACCATTTACACCGCCCAGGGGCTCCCATTAATAATAATCCTGTATGGATCAGAACTTTAATATATAGACTATTTTGGAGTCTCTGGTTAGTGGATTTCAAATTAACGGGATGCCACAGGATTACCAAGGTTCATGTTCCTGAGCGCTCTAGTTCAAATTTGCCAGCTGACACGTGGGCCTGGAATTACCATCTCAACTGCACAGCGTCTCACCTTGATAAGCAAAGGTATTTTTCATGCAGGAGCTGTCTTGCCTCTAGAGGTTTTGATCTGGAGTGACTGTCAATAATAGCAAGAACATACCTGAAGAATCAATCTCTCTCACCTTTAATTTCCTAGACATGCACCGCTGGAACTAGGATTATTAGAGGATGAAGTCTCCTATAGGAAAGTGGGCTGAGGTAACAAAATCGAGTCCCATTAGTCTTTCTCTGGAGCACAGACTACAAATGGCCAGGGGAGGAAAAGCAGACAGGAGAGGGGAAGTGAGTGGAAATTGTAGAATCTGGGAGAACGCCTTTGCATGCTGTGATCTCATAAAGATACAGGAAACCTGGTAAATGAAAGCTCAGGTTGTTCCCATAAAGTGCCATTCTACTTCAGGCTCTATTAACTCTGTGTGTAGAGTTTTAGATGTCTCTTTGTCTTTTCTTTTTTCCATTTCTCAGTGCTTCAGTGTTGAAATAATTACCCATTCTTTTTTTTATTGTGCTTTAAGTGAAAGTTTACAATTCAAGCCAGTTTCTCATACAAGAACTTACACGCACATTGTTATGTGACCCTAGTTGCTCTTCCCACAATGTGACAACATACTCCTCGTCTCCACCCTGTATTTCCTGTGTCCATTCAACCAGCTCCTGTCCCCCTCTGCCTTCTCGTCTCACCTCCAGACAGGAGCTGCCCACATAGTCTCATGTGTTACCCATTCTTTTTGCAGTCAGGGTATATTCCAAAACAAATTAAAATATTTTGAAACTAACTACATAGTCCACCCATTAAATTAAGTTTCTTTGATGTTCCCCCCCTACCAGACTGTGGTCAAAGTAACTATTCCATTCAAACTCTGATTTAAATAAAAAATTACATACATGCTCAGGTACCTAGGTACATACCCATGTAGGGTACTTCAGTGCCTTGGCTCAAATTAAATTACCCTCCAGTGTGAACAACATTAATACAAAGAGCTGTGGGAAATACTACAGTTTAATATTGGACTCCATAATAGTAGCCATGTGTTTTTGGAAATTGAAGTAGTTCATTGGCAAGCCAAAGGATGCTCACAGAGGCCTAGGAAAATGATTGTCAAACAAGATTATTTCCTACAGAAGGGTTTCTCAACCTTAGCACTACTGGCATTTTTGGCTAGATAATTCTTTTTTGCCTCTGGGTGATGCAAATGATTAACAACACACTCAGGTGCTGTGGGATAAATGATCTAGTTTTACCCTAAATTAGGTGGCCTTTGTCCTTGGCTGCATAGAAATAACCCTTGGGTTAATTGGGCTGCTTTGATCTGAGACTTCTGGGCCACAACTGAGGATTTGTGCTCCTCAGTGGGGGCAGACCAGACCAGAAAAGACTCACCTGGGAGGCCAATACCAACTAGCCTCAAGAGGCATGATTCAGCCCATCGTGCAGCACTGAACGCAGAGACTCAGAGAGCTACCTGGTTGATGAAAACATCTGCTCTTGGCAGAGTAGCACATGCGTTGGGACGTGGAAGCTTTGAATTAAGAACCTCCCAGATCTTGTCTTGTGCATACATTTGTTTGTATCCTTTTTGGTTAAAATAAATATATAGTCATAAGCATGGTATACTGTCTGTGAGTTCTGTGAGTCCTTCCAGCAAATTATCAAATACAAAGGGGCAATAGGAGCCATTAGATCAGAAACTAAAGGCATCCTGTGGACTCCCAAGCTTTCAGCTGGCATCCTGAAGGGGTAGTGGGAAAGCTAGTCCTGAATTTGTGGCCAGTGAGTCAGAAGGTTGAGGTGTTATGTGGACTTTCCAAACTTGTGACTGGCATGTGCCTATTTGGCAGTTTGAAGGATGATGTCCTTTTAACTTGTGTGTTCTGACCCAGTTCTGGGACACTAGGGTCAGAGAGAGAGTGTGTTGCAGGGTGTGGCTGGTAATAAGGATGGAGAAGTAGGAATGTGAGGACTGGATCAATCTCTACATTTGGGGGACTGGATTAATGCTGCTCTTTACCATGCATCTACTAATAAAAAGGTTGTAGGTTCAAATCTACCCAGAGGTGCCTTAGAAGAAAGATCTGGAGATCTAATTTCAAAAATCAGCCATTGAAAACCCCACGGACCACAGTTCTACTCTGACACACATGGGGTCTCTGTGGGTCGGATTCAACTCCATGGCAACTGGAAAAATATATGATGTGGAGAACTGTCCTGTGGATTGTAGGATATTTAGCAACATCCATGGCCTCCACCCACTAGATGCCAGTAACACATCATCACCCCGCAGTCGTGACAGTCAAAAATGTGCCAAGATATTGTCCAGTTTCCTCTGGGAAAGGGCGGTCAAAATTGTCCCCAGTTCAGAGGCACTGTCTAGTGTACAGTGGGAAATCCCAGGGCCAGGGAGCTGGCCTAGCCCAAGAAGGTCTATGAGACAGAGTGAGGACTGAGAGGAGAGTAACAGTGGAGAAAAGAGCTAGACAAAGTGTCTGTCCTGTTTTTGCCATGAGGTTCCTTCATTTAAATCCTGCCCCACCTTCCCATGCACTCTTTGTTCCACACTACGTATATATTTTCTGTGTTGTGTGAGCTTGGTTAGGACTCTGCCATTTTCCTGTTATTCAGGAGCGTCAGAAGGTAGCTTAAGATAGAACTTCCTCTATTTGGGGCAGAGAGTGCTTTCTTAGGGTATTGTCAGGACTCTTTTGCTTTCAGTTTTAATTTGTGTAATTAAAAATCCAGGGATGAGACTAGTTTAGGCACAGTTGAGTCCCAGGGTTCTAACGGTACCCTCACTAGGCTCCATTTTTCTGTGTGCCTCAGCTCTGCTTCCCTTAGACTCTTGGCATTTGCTCTATAACCAGGCCAGGGAACGTGGCTTCTGAGAACCTTGACCCTAACCCCAAAAGTTGGAGACCCACCTTTCCCAATGATCAGAGATTAAATTTAGGAAAAAATGTGCTTCAGTCTTTTGGGTTCTTGTGGCCCAGGAAATTTCCCAGGAAAATGGGCCATCCTGGTTCACCAAATATCTTCCCACCCCACCCTCTACCCCCCTGCCCCACAAACACAATCACAAAGAGTGATACCTTGCAAAGCTGTAATGCTTTATTTAGTGCTCTTTTCGAAGAGAAAACAAAGCTGAAATTTCTTTATGAAAATTTTTGCTTAGGTGTATTTTCTTATCCTTACTTTTCATCTTCCTCTTCTGGGTGGGGGTGTTCCTTCCCTTGGCTTCCAAGGTATCCTTGGAGAGCAGTTCTTGAAGTCTGCTTAAGGACTCCTGGGATGGCCAAGACTTAGGTGGTCCATGAGGTCAAAACTATTTTCATAGTAATGCTAAGATGCTATTTGCCTTGGCCACTCTCTGTCACAAATGTACAGTGGATTTTGCAGAAGCTTTGTGATATTTGACGCCACACGAGATTCAATGCAGAAGCAGATAACAGAATTAAAGACATTAAAAAGGTTTGCAGAGCTGTAAGACAAGGCCAATGCTCTTGTTATTTTTGTTGTTTCACATAATGTAGTTACCTTTCCATAAAATGTGTTTTTTTATGTTAACCTTTAATGGTTTATCATTATTACTTTTAAATTAATTAGTAAATATCTTCAGAAGTTTCCATTTTAATGCCTCATATAGTAAATATTGGTAGATATAACCCATATAGAGCCCTGTTGGCACAGTGGTTAAGAGCTTGGCTGCTAACCAAAAGGTCAGCAGTTCGAATCCACCAGCTACTCCTTGGAAACCCTATGGAGCAGTTCTGTTCTGCCCTATAGGGTTGCTATGAGTTGGAATCGACTTCAATGGCAAGAGGTTTCAGGGTTTTTTTTTAAATAACCTGAGAAGTTTTTAATTCAATATCATCTTTTAATCATTTTGGTCTCTCCTGTCCTCCTCCCTGTGCCCTGCGAATGGTGCTTTTTTTTTTTTTTTTTTTTATAACCCTTATATAAACAAAACCTCCATGGGATTCTCAATAGTTTTTAGAATATATAGCCTTTTGAGGGGGCAGTAGTGTTTCAGTGGTAGAATTCCTGCCTTCCATACAGGAGACCTGTGTTTAATTCCCAGCCAGTGCACCTCAAGTATAGTCAAAACTTGTCTGTCAGTGGAGGCTTGCATGTTGCTATGATACTGAACAAATTTCAGCGGAGCTTAGAAACTAAAAGGGATGAGAAAGAAAGGCCTGTCAATCTGCTTCCAAAACATCAGCCAATGAAAGCCCTATGGATCACAACGGTCAGATCCCATTGTACATGGGGTTAACAAGAGTCAGGGGTTGACTCAATGACAGCTAACAACAGCATAGCCTTTTTATAGTCTCGGTTGAAAACTTGGTATTTTCAAGTTCTTTCTACTCTGATTTTCAGAACTCTAACATCTCCCAGCCCTGGGAGAACTGCAGAATCTGTTTAGCTGACAGCTGCACCATGGCTGTTCTCTCCAGGCCCTGTGGAATCTCACCCTTTGTGGGTGCACCCTGATATTCAGCCAAAGATTGAAGGGAACCCTGTGTAGATTTCTGGAGCTCCTTTGCCTTGCACCTCTCTCGTTTTCATTACCTAATCCTGCTAATTCCAGTTAATGAGTAGCCCCAACTCTGCTGTCTACCTTACTCAGTGCGACTCCTGCTTTCAGATTGGGCTGTGTTTCCCTAGCTGTGGTTTGGAAAATGTCTGTGACAGGAAGCGGGGGTAAATGAAGAACTCACGTCATATATTTCTTTTCTTGCCAGGATCTTAGTCTTACACTGTCGGTTGTCCATTGCCTGAAATCAGTTTCCTCATATATTTTATCCAGTTTTATAGTAGCTTAAAGCAGTAAAGTGTGATGCCCATTATTCTGAAATGCCAAAATTGGAAGCCTTCAATTTTTCCTGTATTTTGATGTTTCTTTGGTTTACAACAGTGGTCAGCATACAAGCTGGGTGGTACATTTAAGGGTGGCAGAAGTATGAGAACTTCTATTTATATATTTATGCCATTTTGAAACAATCTTTGCATATATTTTATTATGTATATAATTTAATAGCATAGTGTTGTTGTTAGGTGCCATCAAGTTGGTTCCAACTCATAGCGACCCTAGGTACAACAGAACAAAACACTGCCTGGTTCCATGCCATGCTCATAATCGTTGCTATGCGTGAGCTCATCATCGCAGCTGCTGTGTCAGTCCATCTCATTGAGGGTCTTCCTCTCTTTTGCTTACCCTCTGCTCTACCAAGCATGATGTCCTTCTCCAGGGACTGGTCCCACCTGATAACATGTCCAAAGTACATGAGATGAAGTCTCACCATCCCAGCTTCTGAGGAACATTCTGCCTGTACTTTTTCCAAGACAGATTTTTCGTTCTTCTGGCAGTCCATGGTATATTCAATATTCTTCACCAGTACCATAATTCAAAGGCATCAATTCTTCGGTCTTCCTATTCATGATCCAGCTTTCACTGAATATGAGGCGATTAAAAAGACCATTACTTGGGTCAGGTGCACCACCTTAGTCCTCAAAGTGACATCTTTATTTTTTAATGGTTTAGAGAGGTCTTTTGCAGCAGATTTGCCCAATGCAACACGTCATTTGTGTTCTCGACTGATGCTTTCCATGGGCGTTGATTTTAGACCCAAGTAAAATGAAATCTTGGACAACTTCACTCTTTTCTCCATTTATCATGATGTTGCTTATTGGCCCAGTTGTGAAGATTTTTGTTTAATGAAGAGTTTTAATCCATACTGAAAATACAGATTTTTTTTTTTTTTTTTTTTACTGTAGTAAACCTGTAATGGAAAAAGAAAAAAAGCTTGAGCACCTAATAATATATTTTTCTCTCTAAAGTATATACATTCGCTACAAGTATGTACATGTACTGCTATGCTATTAGTAGTAGTGGTACGTGTATGTACTTTAAAGATAAGAATACATTATTAGGTGTGCATGCTTTTTTTTTTTTACTGTTACAAGTTTACTATAATAAAAAAAAACCTAATGATATTAGAGGTGCATACCTTTTTTTAAATGTTACCAGTTTTCTGTCAAAAAAGAGGAACTTCTAATTCATAGTATTTGAGCTAATTTTTAGGAAAATCATGACTGAATACATAGTGAAAAGAACAAATATTTATGGGATTAAGAAAATCATTGAAGGAGAAATTGAGCCATGATTTCTATAACCTCTCAGTCTGTAAACATATTTAGCCAATTGCTTAGTGCCCTAGAAGGACACGATGAAGGGATGGGGTTGTCCACTTGAAACATGAATAGGAGTAGCTGCCACTAAAAGAATTCGTACTATGGGTGAAGTTCTGGGTAATAAAGGTATTACAGCCTTCATTTAAAAAATGTGGAAATTGAAGGTAAGAGTATAATTTGCCCGCGGCTGTTTTTTTTGTAAAGCTAGTGAATCATGTACCTATGTGAAACCAGCATTTTTCTAACTGTAAAGCTGAGTCTCTTACCAGTTGACTATTCTTTCTTGGATCTGGACTATCCATAAAACAATCTCTTACCTGTGATGACATAGGACATCAAGATATTTTCAAGGTGTTTTAAATGTAATATTTCACACACATTACCAGGAGGGACCAGCCCCTGGAGAAGGACATCATGCTTGGTAGAGGGTCAGTGAAAAAGAGGAAGACCCTCAAAAGATGGACTGACACAGTGGCTGCAACAATGAGCTGAAACATAGCAATGATTGTGAGGATGGCACAGGACTGGGCAGTGTTTTGTTCTGTTGTACATAGGGTTGCTATGAGTCAAAACTGACTTGATGGCAGCTAACAAGAACAACAATTGCCTACCCTGGAATTCAGTTAAGCCATAACTGTTTCATAATGATTGAGGGAAATTTCATCGTCAAGTTGGTTATAGAATTATAGAACCCTTGACCGTGTGTGTGTGTGTGTGTGTGTTTAAAGCACTGTTTCATTTTAAGAAAGCTAAAGACATTTCCTACTGAGTACATGTATACACTTTAGTGGAACTGTTTGCATTCTCTGCATACTTGTGAATGGATTTCCAAACTGATGGCTGTTATTTGCCTCAAATGTTGGCAGGAAATCTATTCTGGAAATTATTGTGTGTGTAGCTCAATTTAGTAAGTTGTAAATATAATTTTTTCCATCCCCTTATGCTATTATAGTTGCAGTTCCATTCTTCATGGTAATAGCAGAATATTTGATGATCCTGTAAACATACTGATCTTTACCATTTGTTTTAGAGTTCAGCAACTATTTGTTCAGGCGGGTCTTGTCCTTTGCATTCGCAAATGTCCCCGCTCCCCTCTTTGGGGGAAAAAAAAACAAGCTTTGTAATTTACATTTTGTTTTGGATTTGTTTCCCTTCAAAAATATTTAATTGTATAATTAGTTCTTCTGTCTTTAAAGAAAACTAAAATGTGATCATCTTTATGGTTGGCGAAGAGCAATGGAGATGGAAAGAGGCACATTCTCTAGTGTAGTGATGGAAAATAGTGATCCTCCTCCAAGTTGCTGCTGTTTTTTTTAAAAAAAAAATTTAGGTGCTGTCAAATCGATTTTAGACTCATAGCAACCCCATGTGACAGAATAGAACTTCCTCGTAGGGTTTTCTAGGCTGTAATCTTTCAGGAGCAGATCGCCTGGTCTTTCTTTCATGGAGCTGCTGGTGGGTTTGAACCACCAACCTTGTGATTAGCAGCTGAGTGCTTAGCCACTGCACCACCAGGGCTCCTTGGAACTTTGCATACCACAATCAGATTTCTTAACCTATCTTCATACCATCCCTATTGTTTATTCAAGGTTTTCTTTAAATCAACTGTATTACCAGTCTTATTGCGGATATGAAGAAACTTTATATCAAGAATATAAATAGAAGTAAAATTTGCCGTAAGTGAAAACTAAACATATATATATATTTCCATCTGCATAAAATAAATATATAACAAAGTAGAAATTTCACAGAGCTAAAATAATAATGCGTACTATCAGAAGTATGTTTTAGAAAACTGTGATCTAGCTTATACTCCTATTTTTTAGGGTTAAATTGCTGTTTAGAGTCCTTAGCATGGTTTGCCTCATATACAAGTTGTTTGTGGCCATGGCCAAATTTTCTGCTTTAAAGTAGCAGATTGTGAACTCCCCAGGCCTCCAGACTTTTTCTTTACCCCCACACCCATTACACTGTGCAGTTATATGCCATATATTTGATAAGTGCTCATTAAGTTGAGTACTGTGTCACCAGCAGTGAAGCCCGGTGCAGCTTACGGGAACCAAGGCAATGACAAAAAAGCCCAAGGAGAGGAACCAGTGAGTATCTGGGGAAAGGTACATAAACGTGTAGAACTTTAGTTATTTCTTTTGTGTAATTTGGATAATACACTGCCTTATGATCCTGAGCAGTTAAAAAAAACACAAAGCCACTGATACAGTTTTTACTGTGTACCAAAGAGAATTATAAGCACTTTTAAACATACATGTATTTAATCTTGAAAAGAACCCTGTGAGGCAGATAATGTCATTACCTTCATTTTATAACTGTGGAAACAAAGTCACAGAGAGGTTAAGTAATTTGCTCAAGATCACACAGCTAAAAAATGGGGATCTGAGCTTTGAAATCTAGATTCTTTACTCTTAACCACCACTCTCTACTACCTTTCTTCTTGAAGTATGTGAAACTATATACATGAAAATACTCAGAATCTACCGTTCTATAGTTACTTTTTGTAATTTATGCTCTATTTTGTTTGTCTTCTATTTGCTGTACAGAAATGTATCTATTTTTTTTTTCCTTTATTGGTAATACTCAGATGGCATGTACCCACAGGACATCAAATTCTAAATGTCCAATGTAGTTTTTTTTTTTTTAATAATTTTTATTGTGCTTTAAGTGGAAGTTTACAAATCAAGTCAGTCTCTCACACAAAAACCCATATACACCTTACTCCCAATTCCTCTCCCCGTAATGACACAGTCTGCTCTCTCCCTCCACTCTCTCTTTTTGCCAGCTTCTAACCCCCTCCACCCTCTCATCTCCCCTCCAGGCAAGAGATGCCAACATAGTCTCAAGTGTCCTCCTAATCCAAGAAGCTCACTCCTCACCAGCATCCCTCTCCAACCCGTTGTCCAGTCCAATCCATGTCTGAAGAGTTGGCTTTGGGAATGGTTCCTGTCCTGGGTCAACAGAAGGTCTGGGGGCCATGACCACTGGGGTCCTTCCAGTCTCAGACCGTTAAGTCTGGTCTTATGAGAATTTGGGGTCTGCGTACCTCTGCTCTCCTGCTCCCTCAGGGGTTCTCTGTTGTGTTCCCTGTCAGGGCAGTCATTGGTTGTAGCCGGGCACCATCTAGTTCCTCTGGTCTCAGGATGATGTAGTTGCTGGTTCATGTGGCCCTTTCTGTCTCTTTGGCTCGTAATCACCTTGTGTCCTTGATGTTCTTCATTCTCCTTTGATTCAGGTGGGTTGAGACCAATTAACGCATCTTAGATGGCTGCCTGCTAGCGTTTAAGACGCCAGATGCCACTCTTCAAAGTAGGATACAGAAGGTTTTCTTAATAGATTTTATTATGCCAATTGACTTAGATGTCCCCTGAAACCATGGTCCCCAGACCCCTGCCACGCTAGTCTTTGAAGCGTTCAGTTTATTCAGGAAACTTCTTTGCTTTTGGTTTAGTCCAAAAGTCCTCTGTACTCTGTGCTGTCTTTCCCTTCACCTAAAGTACTATCTAATTAGTGAGTACCCCTCTCCCACCCTCCCCCCATCCCTCCTCTCGTAAACACAAAGGAATGTTTTCTTCTCAGTTTAAACTATTTCTCAAGTTCTTATAATTGTGGTCTTATACGATATTTGTCCTTTTGCAACTGAATAATTTCACTCAGCATAATGCCTTCCAGGTTCCTCCATGTTATTAAATGTTTCACAGATTCCTCACTGTTCCTTATCGATGAGTAGTATTCCATTGTGTGAATATACCATAATTTATCCATTCATCCATTGATGAGCACCTTGGTTGCTTCCATGTTTTTGCTATTGGAAACAGTGCTGCAATAAACATGGGTGTGCATATATCTGTTCGTGTAAAGGCTCTTATTTCTCTAGGATATATTCCAGGGAATGGGATTGCTAGATCATATGGTAGTTCTATTTCTCACGTTTTATGGAAGCGCCAAATAGATTTCCAAAGTGGTTGTACCATTTTACATTCCCATCAGCAGTGTAGAAGTGTTCCACTCTCTCCACAGCCTCTCCAACATTTATTATTTTGTGTTTTTTGGATTAATGCCAGCCTTGTTGGAGTGAGATGAAATCTTATTGCAGTTTCAATCTGCATTTCTCTAATGGCTAATGATCGTGAACATTTTCTCATATATCTGTTACCTCCCTGAATGTCTTCTTTAGTGAAGTGTCTCTTCATATCTTTTGCCCCTTTTTTAATTGGGTTATTTGTCTTTTTGCAGTTGAGTTTTTGCAGTATTATGTAGATTTTAGAGATCAGGCGCTGATCAGAAATGTCATAGCTAAAAACTTTTTCCCAGTCTGTAGGTAATCTTTTTACTCTTTTGGTGAAGTCTTTGGATGAGCATAAGTGTTTGATTTTTAGGAGCTCCCAGTTATCTAGTTTTTCTTTTACATGCTTTATAATGTTTTCTATACTGTTTATGCCATGTATTAGGGCTCCTAACGTTGTCCCTATTTTTTCTTCCATGATCTTTATCATTTTAGATTTTATATTTAGGTCTTTGATCCATTTTGAGTTAATTTTTGTGCATGGAGTGAGGTATGGGTCTTGTTTTCATTTTTTTGCACATGGATATCCAGTTACGCCAACAGCATTTGTTAAAAAGACTGTCTTTTCCCCATATAACTATTTTGGGGCCTTTGTCAAATATCAGCTGTTCATATGTGGATGGATTTATGTCTGGATTCTCAATTCTGTTCCCTTGGTCCATGTATCCGTTGTTGTACCAGTACCAGGCTGTTTTGACTACTGTGGCAGTATAATAGGTTCTAAAATCAGGTAAAGTAAGGCCTCCTACTTTGTTCTTCTTTTTCAGTAATGCCTTATTTATCCAGGGCCTCTTTCCCTTCTATATGAAATTGGTGACTTGTTTCTCCATCTCCTTAAAGAATGTTGTTGGGATTTGGATCGGAATTGAATTAAATGTATAGATTGCTTTTGGTAGCATAGACATTTTTATAATGTTAAGTCTTCCTATCCATGAGCAAGGTATGTTCTTCCACTTATGTAAGTCTCTTTTGGTTTCTTGCAGAAATGTACTGTAGTTTTCTTTGTATAAGTGTTTTACATCTCTGGTGAGATTTATTCCTAAGCATTTTATCTTCTTGGAGGCTACTGTAAATGGCATTGATTTGGTGATTTCCCCTTCGATGTTCTTTTTGTTGGTGTAGAGGAATCCAACTGATTTTTGTATGTTTATCTTGTATCCTGATACTCTGCTGAACTCTTCTATTAGTTTCGGTAGTTTTCTGGACGATTACTTAGGGTTTCCTGTGTATAAGATCATGTCATCTGCAAATAGAGATACTTTTATTCTTCCTTGCCAATCTGGATGCCCTTTATTTGTTTATCTAGCCTAATTGCTCTGGTTAGGACTTCCAGCACAGTGATGAATAAGAGTGGTGATAAAGGGCATCCTTGTCTGGTTTCCAGTCTCAGTGGGAATGTTTTCATGCTCTCTCCATTTAGGGTGATGTTGGCTGTTGGATTTCTATAAATACCCTTTATTATGTTGAGAAATTTTCCTTCTATTCCTATTTTGCTGAGAGTTTTTATCATGAATGGGTGTTGAACTTTGTCAAATGCCTTTTCTGCATCAATTCATAAAATCATGTGATTCTTGTCTTTTGTTTTATTTATGTGGTGGATTACATTGTTTGTCTAATGTTGAACCATCCCTGCATACCTGGTATGAATCCCACTTGGTCATGGTGAATTATTTTTTTGGTATGTTGTTGAATTTTATTGGCTAGAATTTTGTTGAGGATTTTTGCATCTACATTCATAAGGGATATAGGTGTATAATTTTCTTTTCTTGTGTCTTTACCTGGTTTTGGTATCAGGGATATGGTGGCTTCATAGAATGAATTTGATAGTATTCCATCCTTTTCTATGCTCTGAAATACCTTAAGTAGTAGTGGTGTTAACTCTACAGTGAAGCCATCCGGACCAGGGTTTTTTTTGGTTGGGATTTTTTTGATTACCTTTTCAATCTCTTCTTTTGTTATGGGTCTATTTAACTGTTCTACCTCTGTTTGTGTTAGTTTAGGTAGATAGTGTGTTTCTAGGAATTCATCCATTTCTTCTAGGTTTTCAAATTTGTTTGAGTATAGTTTTTCATAGTAATCTGATATTATTCTTTTAATTTCAGTTGGGTCTGTCGTAGTATCGCCCATCTCATTTCTCATTCGGGTTATTTGCTCCCTCTCCTGTTTTTCTTTTGTCAGTTTGGCCAATGGTTTATCAATTTTGTTGAGTTTTTAAAAAAACCAGCTTTTGGTCTTATTAATTCTTTCAATTGTTTTTCTGTTTTCTATTTCATTTAGTTCAGCTCTAATTTTTATTATTTTTCTTCTGGCGCCTGTGGGTTTCTTTTGTTGCTCTCTTTCTATTTGTTCAAGTTGTAGGGATAGTTCTTTGATTTTGGCCCTTTCTTCTTTTTGGATGTGTGCATTTATTGATATAAATTGGTCTCTGAGGACCGCTTTTGCTGTGTCCCAAAGGTTCTGATAGGAAGTGTTTTCATTCTCATTGGATTCTATGAATTTCTTTATTTCATCCTTAATGTCTTCTATAATCCACTCTTTTTTGAGCAGGGTATCGTTCAATTTCCAAGTGTTTGATTTCTTTTCCCTGCTTTTCCTGTTATTGATGTCCACACCTATGGCCTTATGGTCAGAGAAGATGCTTTGTAATATTTCAGTGTTTTGGATTCTGCTAAGGCTTGCTTTATGACCTAATATGTGGTCTATTCTAGAGAATGTTCCATGTGCACTAGAAAAGAAAGTATAGTTGGTTGCTGTTGGGTGGAGTGTTCTGTATGTATCTACCAGGTCAAGTTGGTTGACTGTGGCATTTAGATCTTCCGTGTCTTTATGGAGCTTCTTTCTGCATGTCCTGTCCTTCACTGAAAGTGGTGTTGAAGTCTCCTACTATTGTTGTGGAGCTGTCTATCTCACTTTTCAATGCTGATAGAGTTTGTTTTATGTATCTTGCAGCCCTGTCATTGGGTCCTTAAATATTTAATATGGTTATATCTTCTTGGTGTATTGTCCCTTTAGTCATTATATATTGTCCTTCCTTATCCTTTCTGATGGATTTAACTTTAAAGTCTATTTTGTCAGAAATTAATATTGCCACTTCTGCTCTTTTTTGATTGTTGTTTGCTTGATATATTTTTTCCATCCTTTGAGTTTTAGTTTGTTTCTGTCTGTAAGTCTAAGGTGTGTCTCTTATAGGCAGCATATAGATGGATCTTGTTTTTTAATCCATTCTGCCACTTTCTGTCTCTTTATTGGTGCGTTTAGTCTATTTACATTCAGGGTAATTATGGATAGGTATGAATTTAGTGCTATCATTTTGATGTCTTTTTTTGTGTGTTGACAGTTTTTTTTTCCCACTTGATTTTATGTGCTGAGTAGGTTTTCTTTATATATTGCCCTTTCCTCATATCTGTTGTTGTTGATTTTGCTTCTGCTGAGTCTGTATTTTTCCCTTGTATTTTATTTTGATGAGTAGGATAGTTCGTCTCCTTTGTGGTTACCTTATTATTTACCCTTATTTTTCTAAATTTGTAACTAAATTTTATTTCTTTGTATCGCCGTATCTTCCTCTCCATATGGAAGGTGTATGATTACATTTGTTAGTCCCTCTTTATTATTTTAATGTTGTCTTCTTTTATATTATAACATCGCCGTTACCCTGTGTTGGGCTTTTTTTTTTTTTAAATCTTGGTTTTGTTTTGTTTTTTTTTTTTTTGGATTTCCCTGTCTGGGTTGACTTCTGGTTGCTTTGCCCAGTGTTCTAGTTTTGGGTTGATACCTGATATTATTGCTTTTCTAACCAAAGAACTCCCTTTAGTATTTCTTATAGTTTTGGTTTGGTTTTTACGAATTCCCTCAACTTGTGTTTATGTGGAAATGCCTTAATTTCACCTTCATATTTAAGAGACAGTTTTGATGGATATATGATTCTTGGCAGGCAGTTTTTTTCCTTCAATTTTTTAAATATGTCATCCCATTGCCTTCTTGCCTGCATGGCTTCTGCCGAGTAGTCCGAGCTTATTCTTATTGGCTCTCCCTTGTAGGTGACTTTTCTTTTATCCCTCGCTGCTCTTATAATTGTCTCCTTATCTTTGGTTTGGGCAAGCTTGATTATAACATGTCTTGGTGGCTTTCTTTTCAGATCTACCTTATGTGAAGTTCGATGAGCATCTTGGATAGATACCTTCTCATCTTTCAAAATAGCAGGGAATTTTTCTGCCAACAAATCCTCAACAATTTTCTCTGTATTTCCTGCTACCCTCCCTGTTCTGGTGCTCCAGTCACTCATAGGTTATTTCTCTTGGTAGAGTCCCACATGATTCTTAAGGTTTCTTCATTTTTTTTAATTCTTTTATCTGATTTTTCATCAAATATATTAGTGCCAAGTGATTTATCTTCAGGTTCAGAAATTCTAGCATCTCCTTGCTCAATTCTGCTCCTCTGACTTTCTTTTGAGTCATCTAATTCTGTAATTTTATTGTTAGTTTTCTGAATTTCTGATTGCTGTCTGTCTATGGATTTTTCCAGCTTATTAAACTTTTCATTATGTTCCTGAATAATCTTTCTGGGTTCTTCAGTTGCTTTATCTGTGTGTTCCTTGACTTGTTCTGTGTGTTGCCTCATTTCCTTCCTGATGTCTTGAAGGGTTCTGTATATTAAACTTTTGTATTCTGCATCTGGTAATTCCAGGAATGCACTTTCATCTGAAAGATCCCTGGATTCTTTGTTTTGAGAGCCTGTTTAGGTGATCATGGCCTGTTTCTTTATGTGACTTGATATTGACTGTTGTCTCCGAGCCATCTATAAGTTATTGTATTAGTTTATGCATGCTTACTGTGTCATAGCTGCTTGCTTTGTTTTGTTTTGGTATACCCCTATGGGTTGCTTGAGTGAGCTAGCTTGATTATTTTCACCTTTGGAGCTCTAGTGTCCTGTCCCCAGCTGGCTAGAGGTGTTATCAGGTATATCAGTCTAGGAGTCCATTCAGTTTTCTTGTATGAATTCAGCTCAGGTTTCCATGTAGCTGATATCAAGTGTGTGGTACAGGCTGTGTCCTACAGTCTTAGAGGGGCAGGGGTTATTGGCGTATATACTGGTATCTGATTGCAGCAGGAGGTCATGCTCTGGACAAGACAGGGGGCTGAGAACCGACCCCCAAGTGTCTCTGAGGAAAACGCGTCTCTGTTCCCTAGAGCGTGCTGGTGGGTGGGCTCTGCAGAGGGACCATGGGCCCCCAAAGTTTTTGTTGTAAGGACTAGGAGGTACCAGTTATCCCTGGGACCCTGTCGCGGGTGCCTGGGCGACCCAAGTGGAGCGACCAGTCCTTAGGTCCCTGTTGTTGGTAAGTGAGGACCTTGTTTAATAGGCAAAGCAATGTCAAACATCAAGCACCCACCTCTCCACTGCACCACTGAAATGGTTCGAGTTTGTCAACAAAGGCCTATTCTCCCGAAATAGGCCCACACAGGTCCATGCAGAAGGGAAAGGTGCTCAAGGTCCATGGATGGTTTATGCCTGGACCGGAGCTGCTTCTGTCCTGAGCTCCCCCAGTTAATGGATTTAGCAAATTATCTTTTCCCCCCAGTTGGAAATTTTTTCCTTCCCCCAGGCCAGGAGGACGGCTCCAGGTGCTTACCAGGGTCTATCTCAGGCCTGGGGATTCAGCCGCTGAAGGTTGCTTGGTGGTGGGGGGGCGCGTTAAAATATCCGCAAGTACTTTTGCCGAGAGCGCCCTTCTCCTCAGGTTCCAGAGGTGTGAGTGGGCTGTGTGGCTGGCTGCTTCTCCCTGAGGAAACTGTGGCCTAACACCAGGACCAGCCCGCCAGCGCCGCTGCTGCCGCCGTGGCCATAAGCACTCCGGGAGTGGTGCCTAAGGCCCCCCACGATTCAGGTCTGGTAACTCCTCTCCGCCTCTGAATGGTCTCTTCCTTCCCCTGCCCCTCAGTTCATTGTCTAAGCTTGCCTTTGATGCTCAGGGCTCCCGGCTTGTCAGAAATATACTCGTTTCACTTGTTTTTTCGGGTCTTTGTTGTAAAGAGGGCTCTACGGAAGCGTCTATTCTGCCATCTTGGCTCCGCCTCCCCAAGGTAGTTTTATATCAGTATAATGTCACATAATGTGATACATTAAGCTGTTGTTGAACGTCAAGAATAGTAGAATGTAAAGCGACAGTTTGTTATTACAGTGTGCCAATTTTTTTGATAAAGTTTACGTTGGATTAATTACTTTTGTGTGTGGCCTTTCTAGCCATGATCTTGTAACTCCCACCCAGGTGACTGTGTGATAGGGTAATCGTGGCCTACCAAGGGGATTGGTCAACTTTGCCTTAAAAGAGAGCCAATTTCAGCACAGAAAGAGACCAGCAGCAGAGACCCAGCAACTGGAGACTGCAACGTGGCCTTCCTGGCCCACAGAGGGAGAAAGCTGGGTGCATTTGGGCAGAGACTTAGGGCCAGGGAGAGGCATGCCTGCAAGTACAGGTGGGGAGAGGCTATCCTGATGGAAGATCTGTATCCTGAGTGTTCTTGAACCTGAACTGTACCTGTTACTTCCCTAATAAACCCCATAATTGTGACTATGGTCTGTGATCTGTCTGTGGCCCCTGCTGTGAGTTATAAAACCCAGTAGAGAGTGCTATGGGAGGGACAGTTGGTGTCAGAATTGGTAGAGATGGCAGAGACATGAGGTATATCCACCCTCCACCTCATGGGAATCAGCGTTGGGCTTTTTATCTTGGTTCTCCTTTCCCCTTGTGGGGTTTGAGGAAGTCAGACACTGCCCGCACACTGTTCTTACAATGGTCAAACCTGGAAATTCTCTCTTTTTTTTTTTTTTTTTTGCTTTGCAGATTGCCAGAATATTAGTATTTCCTCTGTGGCATCCCAATGGTAAAGACAGAATTGCATTTAACCAAACCTAATAATTTTCCTTGATGGGAAGTTAAGGGGGTACATTGGAATGTTTCAGTTTTTTGTGAATTATTTCCTTTATTCCTGGGATGTAAAGGCAGATGAGGTGGTTTTTCATAGCAGTGGATTTTAGATGTAAACATCTAGTTGTTCAGATTATGAATTGAGTAAATGCTAACAGCAAGTGCCTATGTTTGGAGCAGGATCCTGTGCATTGTAGGAGGTTTAAGCAGCTTCCCTGATCTCTACCACCAAATGCCAGTAGGAACCTCCCCCTCCCCAGTCATAACAACCAAAACTGTCTCTGGACATGGCCAAAAAATCACCCATGGTTTAAAATCACTGATTTAGAGCAATAAAATTTTTGATTCTTTTAAACTGACAAAATCTTTCCACACATTTTAAGGCATTAGATTTTTTGAGGATAGTATCTTATAGGCCATAATGTCAAATATAGTTCCAAGTATATTACAGTAAACAGAATAATTGTGTATTCTCTGGGCTAATATTATCCCTTACAAATATAGTAAAGTCATATTGCTGGCAGAAAGTTTGAGAAATTAAGTATCCTCACCCCATTTTAAGGTTTGTGTGAGAAATCTCTCCAAATTAATGATAGCATTAATATCAGACTAATATAAAATGTTCTGTAGTTTACAGAGTGATTTCAAACTCAGTATTTTAACTTTTCCAGTAGCTCTGATTAGGATTTTGATTTACCCATTTTATTGATTAGAAAATGGCGACTCAAGGAGAGCAACTTTTGTCTACTATTGTTATGGATTGAATTGTGTCCCTCAAAAATGTGTATCATCTTGGTTAGGCCATGATTCCAAGTATTGTGTGATTGTCTACCATTTTGTCATCTGATGTGATTTTCCTATGTGTTGTAAATCCTGCCTCTATGATCTTAATAAGGCAAGATTAGAGGCAGTTGTGGTAATGAAGCAGAACTCAATCTACAAGTTTAGATTGTATCTTGAGTCAGTGTCTTTTGAGATGTGTAAGAGAGAAGCAAGCAGAGAGACAGAGGGCCCTCATTACTACCAAGCAAGAAGAACCAGAAGTGCTCGTGTCCTTTGGATCTGAGATCCCTGCGCTGAAAAGCTGCTAGACCAGAAGATTGATGACAAGGACCTTCCTCTAGAGCTGACAGAGAAGCCTTACCCTGGAGTTGGCACCCTGAATTCAGACTTGTAGCCTCCTAAACAGTGAGAGAATAAACTTCTGTTTGTTAAAGCCCTCCACTTGTGGTGTTTCTGTTATAGCAGCACTGGATAACCAAAACAACTATTTCAAATTAGGGAGATCAGAAAATATGATAATTCTGAATATTTTTAGGTGAGTTTTATTTTTCTAGCCATTTAAAACCCACAAGTTAAGCTTTTGTCTTATGTATACGACTTTTTCTTATTCTTGAGGGCAGTGTCAGAGACTCTTATGCTTGTTTCTTTCTCATGGGATCCTAGTTCTAAGCCCACATCCTGCAGTTCCCTATTTCGATGTCATTGCGGTGTTTATCCTGGGACCTCCTGTAGACTGGTACATCTGTCTCTATCCCCTTAACGAGCCGCCCTAATTATGTTACATCAGGACAACTTGCGAAGCTCAGAATCTCAAGTTGCTAACCCTACAGCTGGAGAACAGCATAAGCCATTCCCATTGCTATTCTCAGTTCCCTCCCTGTCTTAAATAGATTCATAGATCTCTAGGCTCCCAAGCATCCTACAGCCCTGTTTATCTTGTACTCGTGACCCCAGAAATTAGTCTTCCAGAAAATGGCTCTTCAAGCCAGATTCTTCAAGGTAATAGCGTCCTGTGTAGCCTTGATGCAAAATCTCCTACATGGTGTAATACTGTCATCTCAGGGAAAGCCACTGTTCGTTAGCTTAAACTGTCAGCGTTATGTTTCAGTAAAATAAATATACATTTTCCCTACAGTAATGACTTTTTTTCTCTCTTCGTGAAAACTGCAGGGACCCTTGTTATCAAGAGATAATCATATTCTAGCGGTGCCACTTATGGTGCCAGTGAAAGTCCCAAGGATGTGATTATCTCTTAATAACTCTAAAGCCTGTTATGTATTATGTCGTATTGTTCTTTACTTGGAGTGTGTGTGGGGGAAGCCATTAGTGATCTCTGTGGTCGATATTATTTGGTGTGAACATGATAAAGGAATCAAATGTCCATTTGTTTGCTTGTAGCTAGTCAGCACAATTAGAAATGCATCCCACTTCACGTTGAAAAATGCATTTAAATGTAATCTCTTGCTTAAAAATTAGTATTAGTTTAATAACCCTGATGCTAATACTAAATTATGTCAAGCAAAGCTAATGGAAATTCTGGAAATAAACATGGATAATTTAATGTCTACGTGACCTTACCTCCCACAGAAAATTCACGGGTTGGGTTTTAACTACCCGTGAAGGAAGTAAACACACACAAGAATTAGCTGCTGATTCAGTGATAGAAAATGACATCAATAACTTAAGCAAAGTAGAATGGCCACTTATTGAATGATATCTCTTTCCTCTCACCTCATGGTATCCTTTTATGTTGGAATACTGCAATAATAATAAATATCATTTATTCAATACTTGTTACATATCAGATACTTCGCAGGAAGTATCTCATTTGTTCTTTACAAGAATCTAGCAAGGAAGTTAAATATTGATGCTATTTATAGCTGAGGAAGCTGAGACTTGCTTGAATTCATGTAGCACGTAAGGAGTAAAACTTAGGTTCAAATATGACTTCAGAGCCCACGTTTCCCCTCTGATTATTTAAAGGCGTAATGCCCAGGGTGATTAAAACCACTTGTTGTCAAGTTTATTCCAACTCATGGTGACCCATGTGTGTCAGAGTAGAACTGCGTTCCACTGGGTTTTTAATGGCTGATTTTTCAGAAGTAGATTGCCAGGCCTTCTTCCGAGGCACATCTGGGTGGACACAAACCTCCAACCTTTGGGTTAATGACCAAGTGCATTCACTGTTTGCACCATCCAGGGACTCAACATACAACTGTAGAAGACTTGAAATGATGGTGATCATCTATGCATTTATTAAATCTTTTAGAAGAAAATCTGACCCTTATTCCTGGTTGCTATGAGGAGCCCTGGTGGTGCAGTGGTTAACCTTCGCAAAAGGTTGGCAGTTCAAATCCATCAGCTGCTTCTTGGAAACAATGTGGGGTAGTTCTACTCATGGGTTTGGTTTTGGTTGAATCGGAATTGACTCGACGGCAACAGGTTTTTAATCTTGGGTAGTGTGTGTCTGTGAAAGCAGTATAGATACCTGGCTTTTTGAACACTTTCATTAGCATTATTATCATGCTCTTACCTGTTACTTGGGAAAGATTGTTTTTGTCCAGAGTATACAGCCAACACATCTTTTAGTTCTGAGGTACTTGGGAAGGGCCGAGATTGGGACTTTTTTTTCTCCAGAGTAAAATCATCCTTTTTGATCCAGGCCTTATCAGTTGCTGCCTCTTCCTAGTTGCTTTTTAGCTGAGAACCTCTGCAGACATAAGTTTCAGGTTCCTTTGTATTTTAATATAAAACCAAGCCAGTAGTTGTCTAGTCGGTTCTGATTCGTGGCTACCCCGTATGTTTTAGAGTAGTACTGTGCTCCATAGGGTTATCAAGGGCAGCAATCTTTTGGATGCAGATTGCCAGACCTTTCCTCTGAGGTACCTCTGTGTGTACCACCAAACTTTTGGCTAGTAGCTGAGTGCATAACCATTTGAGCTATCTAGCCAGTCATTTTGTGTTCACAGGAACTGAACTGTTCAACATTCCTGGACTCGCTCTTTCTGAGCAAAGGCTAATGCATCTATTAATTGTTAATGTGTTAATTTCCTGTCTATTTTCACACAAGATTTTTCTAAGTTTATAATAAAAATCGTAACTAAAATTTAATCATCTCTTAAAAGCTATAATGATAGCATGGAAAAGATATGAGTGGGAGCATAGAAAATTTAATATATTTTTAGTGATTTTAAAATTATTATTATAATGATAGCTAGTATTTGTGCATATTATGAGCTGGGTACTGTTCTTTGGATGGCTTATCTCATTCAGCCCTCACAACAGCAGCGTAAGGTAGAGATACAATTATTATGCTCATTTTGCATTATTGAACATATTGCTCATTGGACATTATTATGCTCAATATGCATAAGGAAGCTGAGCTTAATAAGTGAAATGAAAGGCCTTTCCTTTCCAGGAAGAGGGTATTAGCCAGTCAAGTATAATTGATGCATAGATTTTTTTCCCTCTGTGTAAAGCAGCACCAGAAGTGAAAGTAGAGTTCTTGTGTCTTCATCCCTTTCAAGGAATGGAATTGGGTGTCTATCTGTCTCATCTGTGTTCATGCTGGCACATCTGAGATGTGACGTTTTAATGAAATCACTTTTGTCTCCTGGTAAGAATGTAGCTATTCAGGCTCCTTTCCAATGAAGAATAAATAATTTCTAGCTATAGTATTGCATTCGGCAAATCTACTACAAAAGACCTCTTTAAAGTGTTAAAAAGCAAAGGTATCACATTGAGGACTAAGGTGTGCCTGACCCAAGCCATAGTATTTTCAGCCACCTCATATGCATGCGAAAGCTGGACAATAAATAAGGAAGACCAAAGGAGAATTGATGTCTTTGAATTATAGTATTGGTGAAGGATATCGAATATACCATGGACTGCCAGAAGAATGAACAAATCTGTCTTGGAAGAAGTATACAGCCAGAGTGCTCCTGAGAAGTGAGGATGGTGACACTTGGTCTCATGTACTTTGAACATTGTGACATCAGGAGTGATCAGACCATGGAGAAAGACATCATGCTTGGTAGAGGCCAGCGAAGAAGAGGAAGACTCTCAATGAGATAGATTGACACAGTGACTGGAATAGTGAGCTCAAACATAGCAACAATTGTGAGGATGACGCAGGCTCAGGCATTGTTTCATTCTGTTGCGCATATGGTCGCTATGAGTTGGAACTGACTTGATGGCACTTAGTAACAACAACAGTTACAAAATTAGAATAATGCTCAGTATAACCCTAGGCATTATTAGAAATTTGATTTTAACAGCATGTCATGAAAATAGACTGTGGAAATAGAAATTAATTTTAAAGCATGTATCTTATTTTAACTTATATTGTAGGTTGAGTTCATTCATTCAGTCAACACACATTTAAGGAGCACTTGTTTTAGACTGGAGTCCTGGTGGCACAGTGGTTAAGAGCTACAGTTGCTAACCAAAAGGTCGGTGGTTTGAATACACCAGCTGCTCCTTGGAAACCCTGTGGGGCAGTTCTACTCTGTCCTATCAGGTTGCTGAGTTGGAATTGACTCAACAATAATGGGTATGATTACGTCTTACCTCTTTTACTCCTTTTGCTCCATTTTCAATCCCCCATTTCTTATGGGGATCAGGCATAAGGATGAATGCTGTCTCAACTCTGGTTGCCTTAGAAGGTCTTTCATTCTGATTCTCTGAACAGACTGGCTTCTGTGACAACAGTTTCACTTTAACATGACTGGAATTCTCAGTGTTGCAATTCAAATCTTTAAAGAGAGAATCTGATTGCATTAATGTGGGTCAAGTGTTAAATGGTGGTTCAATAGCTGTAGCTGACTGGGTGCTGAGTCACATAGTATATAGGGCAGATTTCTTCCAGGAGCCATGAGTAAGGAAGGTCCCCAGGAAGGAACTATTGAATCAGAGGCCTTTTTGGAGAATTCCCAGATTTCCCTCCTTACTTTTCCAAACCTTCCAACCCACTTTCCATAATCTTTGGCATTGTTCTTTGCTCTGTGAAATCTAATTAACCCATCATATGTTAGTCACCCAAGAGATAACTTCTTTTGGCCTACATTTCCTCTGGAAGCAATTCTTAAAATCAGAGGTTTGAATCTTGTGCTAAATACTTTAGATAATGAGCAAAAAATAAACTTCTGAATATACTGATAATATAAAGAACACTCGTTTGGTCCTTACCTTTTGGAGGTTATTGATACTAATCTAAGATTAAAAGTAGTTAAGGTCTGAATATAGGGATGGGTTATTGTACTACACAGAAAGCTATAATATACACTTAAAAAGTGATGTATTTATGGCTGATCAAGAGAATATAATATTTGTATCCTAATCAATTACTACATTTAAATATACTACATTTTTTTAGACATGTATACGCTGTTTTTGAGTGTCTTATCTATATCTATTTATGCATAAAATGATGTTTTCAATTATTAAAAAAGTTACATTTATTTTACTCAGAAGTAAAGATATCCACAGTTGAAACTTGGTTAGCAAATACACGTACATATATGTAGACATGAAGATAGTAATGCAGCTTCTTAGAAAATTATTTTATTGAATCAGAATACCATAAAATATCATAAGCACCTGTAGCCGTTATACTAACAAGAAAAGACTAAAGTGGAAAATTCACTTGCCAAAGGTTATAAGACTAGTAGGAGACAAAGCAAGGAAAGGAACCTGACCTCCTGGCTCCTGCTCTAGGCAGTTCTGTCAAGCTGGAAAATTAAATACCAATTGTATTTACTTCCTATTTTTTCCTAATATAACTTAAAAATGGAAAGATAATAGTTAAGAACCTGCTAAATGAAACCCTGTCTAACTTGAAATATGTACTTATTTGTGTAATGTTGTTTTTTCTTCTAGGAATGATTGACATATAGTAGCTCCATAGCATGTGGCCCCCAGAGCTGCCCTAAAAGGTAAGCTTCCCATAAGGGAAGATTTTTCTTACATGTACTTCACATTTGATTAGCATCCTTAGTTTCTATGGTAACATTGAGACCCTTTCCTGACAAAGTGATACCATGAGATCATTTTTGATGTTTTTCTGAATGTTAAATTTAATGAAGGTTAGTGAAGTCATATAAATTAATGCTTGGTAATAGGAAATTGAAGCCCTTCTCACTTCTCTTTGGAGAGGATACTGGAGGTGGGTTTTCTGAGCTTCAGACTAATTTGGTAATTCAAAAACTTCAGAATTTAGTATCATGGAAAGAGCACCAGGAATAAAGTAAAGGTCGTTGCAATTCTCCCAAGTGATCTTACAGGAGAGGATGTTTTAGCAGTAAGACAGCACAAATATTAAGTTAAGTTGATCATACAAATATCCAGGTCTTAAAGTTCAAGCCTTGTAGGGATAAAGCATGAGCATTGTAACTCACTATTCATAACGTGTGCAAACGATTTTCTTAATGTAAGATACAGATCTCAAAAAGTAAAAATGAAGTCTGCCCTTAAAAGTAAGGTGAGTGATTGTGGGTAAAGAATTTAACTTTATCCAAAGCAATTTAATCTTTGCCCTTGTTTCTTGAGAGATAACTCTAAAGCCTAGTAACTTTCTAAGTAATTGAGGTGCCTTTATTGGTCTCCAGACCACACCTGAAGATTTGTGCTAATGAGTGGTGAGTGGCCGGGCCACAAAGATCACTTAATGGCTTGATGTCAACTTACTTGGGGGAGGCAGCTTGATTCATTAAATTGTGCCTAAGCAGTGAGGCCCCAAACATGTCTGCATAGTGAAGCCAGTGAAGGATCTGGTCACAGAAGCTCCATGAGCTTCCTGGTTGTTGAGACATCAATGCACGTGGGAGGATAGTGTGCCCTTTGGGACATGGAAGCTCTGCATTGGGAACCTGTTAGTCCTGCCCTATGCATCTCTTTGTTTGTATCCTTTCTGCTATAATAAAGCTATAATCATAAGTATAGCACTTTTCTGAGTTCTGTGAGTCATTCTAGCAAATTATGGAACCTGAGGAAATAGTGGAAGCTAGCAGGTCAGGAGGGGGTGGAGAAAGCTGGGGACAGGGTGCTGGGAATCCCTGCGTTTATGGCTAATATCCTGAGGGGATAGAAGGAACTCCCAAATTTTTAGCCAGCAGGTCGGAAGTGAAGGGGCCCAGGAGAGGCCCCAAGCTTGTGGCTGGCACCCTGAAGAGGTAATGGGAAAACCCCAAGTTTGTAGCCAGCAGGTCAGAAGTGAGGCCGTGGTGGGTACTCCCAAACTTGCAACTGACATCTGAAGTCTTAGGTTCACTTGGCTGTCAGGAATACTGTGTCCTTCCTTTAACTTATAAGCTCTGATCTAACCTCTGATGAGGGTCAGAGGAAGAAGTGCTGCAGACAGCTGGTGTCAGAACTGAACAGAGAAGCACAAAGTGGGGATTCTCTGTATCCTCATCATTGGTGTCAGGAAAAACTGGATCTGGTATTGATCATCTCAGTGAAGTTAAAGGTAATTATCAAATACAGGTAGGCATCCCTGGAGGAAGATAATGACAGGGTGAGGAGGTCTCATTTCATTGGTATATACAAAAATAAAACACTGACTTATTTTTTTAATGTAATAATTACCTCATAATGGCCAGTTTTTCCCCAAACATGGTAAAAATTAAATAATCAATACGGAAACTAGTGACATTAGATAAATATTAACGTGTGATTTTAAACCTCAGTGTGTATTTTTTGACTTCCCAATTACAGAAGTAAGGACAAAAAATATTTCACTTTATTTCACAGATGTTTTTTATAAACCAGATTAAGTTTTTTTTTTTTTTTTAATCAATTATCTGCTGCTCTCTGACAAACCATCCCCAAACTCACTGGCTTAAAAAAAAAAAACAAAAAACAGCCATTTGTTATTTCTCCTGAGTCTGTGGGTCAGCTGCTGGAGTCCCCCAGTCTAGAACAGACCCCTCCTGTCTTTGCTGGGTGTGTTCATGTGTCTGGGTTCAGCTTGCCTGTCAGTCAGGGAAAGCCTCTGCTCCTTGTGGTCTGTGATCCCCCACGGGCAGCCCAGCCTTATCGTTATGCCTAGCATTATCCCAGGATATTCTGAGTGTTCTCAAACTTGCCAATAGCTTCTTTTCTGTTTTTGCCTTCTTCAGACTTGGCCGCCTACATTCCATTGCACACAATGCAGTCAGCATGATCTTCCTAAATCACTAATCTGATCGGATTGTCACAGCCAGCACAGAATTTTTCATTGTTCCCTCTTTTCGGTGGATTGATTCTCACAGCTTTTAACACAGCTTTAGAAGGATCTGCCTTATGTGACCCTTGATTACCTCTGTACCTTTGTTTCCTTCCCCTGTCTTACAACACAAGCTCTACCACCTGAATTTCTTTAAATTGCTCAAATGTGTCATCATTTTTCTTGCTTTTGCTCATTCTATGCCTTCTCCCTGGAATACTCTGTTTTCCTTCCTCTGGCCACTTCTCCTGTCTTTGTTTGACCAACTCCTTTTATTGCCAGCTGAAAATTCACTTCTCCCAAGAAGCCATCTCTGATTTCTCTCATCTGGGTTAGGCTTCCCTCCTTCCCAAGCATCAATGTGAACAACGTGATAATCACCTTATATTGTAATGCTTGTATAATATCTTCTTCTCCTACTGTAGATGCTGTGAAGCCAGGGGTAACTCTTCTTGTTCATCATGGCATTCCTAGAACTTAGTAGTGCATGCTTAAAGGATAGCCTCAGAATTATCCATGGAAATAATGAAGGGTGGAATGACATCCTTCCTTTTCTAAATCCTCTGTCTTAAACTTTAGGTGGTTGGATATTTCCAGAATTAAGACTGAAAGGCAGAAGGTCAGGTTCCCTCAAATTTACCCAATCCTCCTCGGTCCCTACTTAGGGAGTGGCTGGGACCCTTTGTTGTACTAGCCTTTTCTCCTCTACCACAGGTTGTAAAAGTGGTAGTCTGTAGATCAGAATGGAGTCCCTAGGTGGTGCAAATGATTGACTTGCTTGGTTGTTAACCAGAAGATTAGAGCCTGCCCAAAGGCACCTCAGAAGAAAGGCCTGGCAATCTACTTCTAAAAAATCGGTCACTGAAAACACTGTGACGCACGCTTGGACTCTGACACACATGAGGTTGCCATGAGTTGGGGTTGACTCAATAGCAGCTGGTACTGGTATGGATCAGAAGAGCCAGCAAACAGATTTATTTTGGTTCATATATTTGGTTATCTTTTTTTTTTTTTTAACTTCAAAGAGAAAAGCAAAATTTAATCAGTTGCCAAAACATTAAAATCAGGAGATTTTATATAAAATGATGATTTCCAGAATTTCTTGAAAGGGATAAGAAGACCTTACTACCCTGGACCTGTATTCCCAGATAGCAAGAGAACTTAACCGAGTGGTAACTGCCTCCCCGTCCTTCTCCACGTCATCACACCGTGTCATTCCTTAGATACGCAGCCTGGGCAAGCATTCGAGTTCAATATCTGCAACTACATAAAGACTTCTGAATGGATGGAATGTGGGTGCTTAACTCAGCTTCAAAGTGCCTGCCTCTGGTGAACTAAAGATCATAGGTTCAGTGGCTGAATGGGCCATTTCTGTCATATATATGTCAACTAAGTGAAAATAATCTTGGTTTTGTGTCTAAAGCCCCGTGCTTAAATTTCTGCTCTAGTATTTGAGCAAATAACCTAACCTCTCTGAGTCTGTTTTCCCATCCGTGAAGTGGAAACTATAGTATTCTTCGTGGTTTCCTTCATATTAACCACAAAATTTAGCCTGCATGCATAGGGAAAAATGGAAGAAGATAGTTACATTCTTTTTTTCCTGGACTGATACAAATGATTTTTATCTTTTGTTAGGCTATAATAACTAAAATAGATTAGGAAAATTAAGTACTGACCCATGCTACAACATGAATGAACCTTGAAAACATTACGGTAAGTGAAAGAAGCTGGACACAAAAGGCCACATGTTGTATGATTCCATGTATGTTAAATGCCCACTGTAGGGGAATGCATAGAGACAGAGGGTATATTAGTGGCTACCAAGGCTTGGAGGGCACCTGGGAATGAGGAATGACTGTTAATGGGTAAGGGACTTCTTTTTGGGGTGATAAAAATGCTCTGAAATTACATAGTGTTAATTGTTGTACAACTTTGTAAATACACTAAAAAAGCACTAAATTGTAAAATGAATGGTGAATTTTATGGTATATGAACTATATCAGATTTAAAAAGTAAATTAATAAGTATATGTTTTAGGAAGACAAAATTTCACTTTTAGATTTAGCTACTAAGGGTGTAACAAAATAAACAGACTTGTCGGGCTGTCATTCAGATCAATGTGCACTCTCTTCCTAAAAGTCCTGACCCGTCCTCCAAGGCCAAAAACCAAATCAAATTTGTAACTGTAAGGAGTCATGGAATAGGTCATGAGAGATGAGGTCAGACAGAAATGGTTTCATATTTTAAATCCTTACCTTTACTTCACTTACTTTATTACCTTGTTTACTTTAAATCCTTATTTATTACCTCTCCAAGCCTTAAGTGAAAGAGCCCTGGTGGCACAGTGGTTAAAGTGATTGACTGCTAACCAAAAGGCTGGCGATTTGAAACCACCGATGGCTCCGCAGGAGAAAGATGTGGCAGTCTGCTTCGGTAGAGAATTACAGCTTTGGAAACCCTGTGGGGTCACTATGAGTTGGAAACGACTTGATGGCAGTGGGTTTGGTTTTTTGGTTTTTTAAGCCTTAGGTAGGAGCCCTGGTGATACAATGGTTAAGCACTCTGTTGCTAAATGAGAGGTTGTTAGTTTGAATCCACCCAATGGCTCTTCAGGAGAAAGACCTGGCAATCTGCTTCTGGAGAGATTATAGCCTAGAAAACCCTTTGAGACAGTTCTACTCTGTCACTTGGGGTCACTATGAGCTGAAATCTGACTTGATGGCACTTAAGAACAACTATGGAGCCCTGGTGACACAGTGGTTAAGAGTTTGGCTCCTAACCAAAAGGTCAGCAATTCAAATCACCAGCCACTCCTTGGAAACCCTGTGGAGCAGTTCTACTTTGTCCTGTAGGGTCACTATGAGTCAGAATCTACACAATGGCAACATGTTTTTTTTTTTTTTTAAACAACAACAACAAGCCTTAGGTTCCTGAAACTGTAATATAAGGTTACTACTAAGAGCCATTTTGTTGGATTATTATGAGGGTTAGGAAAAATAAATGGCAAGTACCTACCAAGGTTCCAGTTACAGAACAGACTCTGCATAACTGATACTTTTACAATTAGTGTTATTTGGTTGTAAATACTAGACTAGCGCATTAAATGTATGGCAATTCAGCTGTCCTGGGGTTGGCTTTTCATTCACTGACATCGTGGCAAGAAAGAAGAGAATGGCTGGATTTTCCACTGGCACTTAATGAGTTTAACCAGCCCCTGAGAGACTTTTTGATATGTCAGGGAAATATTTAACAGAGAAACATGATTTTCATTCTTTCTGTATTTCTCTTGGTAGTCAACAGAGCCTTCCCTAGCAGAGGTAACATTACCTGTGCTGTGAGAGGAGTATTAACATACCATGAGGGTAATGTTAGAATTGAGCGAACACATCCCTGCGGCCTCGTATTGAAGTGTTTCTGTGCATATGTTTCTGAAGGCAATTTAAGCTGCTGCCAATAAGGAAATAAGCTGCTGCCTAGATATATGCAACTCAATATCAATCATTTTCCTTATCGAATATATAATTTTGAGTAACAATGTGAAAAACTTTTTATTTCTTGCTTTGGCTTTGACTTTGGAAATTGAAATTATAGTTAGAGTGTGAGAATATGGAGGATAATTGATTTATTTTGTGTAATAGATTATACATTATAATTTTAGGCAGAAATTTTTAATTTTAAGTATGAAAAATTGCTAAACGAATTGCTCCATTTGCTGTTTTAGGCTTTTTCTTATGGGTAATGGAAGGAATTATGCTATGGTGAATGGACGGAACACTGGAGACTTTGAGTTATTCTCTCAACCAGTATTTATTGGGAGTTAACTGTATGCCAGACACTTCATTAAGACCTGGTAATATGGTGGCAAATAAAACATACATATGCTCTGATGGGGAAATAGAGTAAACAGGTAAAAACTGTACAAATGGTGCTAAGTGCTATGAAGGAAAGAAAGAGAATGCAATGATAAAGCAGCAAAGGTAGTTCTGTATCACTCCTAACTTGTCATGGGTAGGCTTTTTACCATGAATGGGCATCCGTTTTCTATAGTTATAGTGAATTGATCCTTTGATCCTTATGGAATGATCCTCTTTTTTTCTCAATACACCCACTCTTCACTTATCAACATGTTTAGGTTTCCAAAGACCAGGTCATTACGTGAAAATTGACATATCCGATTACAAAATGAAGACTGACTACATCATTACATAACTGCCAAATTACATCATTACGTAACTGCCGAGTTACATCATTACGTAACTACCAAACCACTGAGAATCATGGCCCAGCCAAGCTGACACATAACCTTAACCGGTACAGCCAGTGTTGCTTATGCCTACCGTCTCGGCATTTATTACCTCCAGATGTCTGTCATTAATGCATACAGTAGTCGTTGGATAGTAGATGTTTTTATTATTATTGTAAATTTGAAATTTTGGAAAGTGAGGTGGTTGATAAATGCGAAGTATTATAATGCTTTTTGCTATAATGTTTATTTCATATGTTATTAATGTCACTGTACCTGCTTTATTTATATCAGAACTGTCCTGGGTTTCCTTTCTTTGTCCTTTTTTTCAAACTTTCTGTTTCATTTATGGTATGTTTCCTGGTAGTAGCATATTGATGCTTTTTTTTTTTTTAAAGTCTGATGATTTCCCTTTTCTATCAAGGAAATTACATCTGTTTGCACTTATTTTGATGCCTGAGGTATTCAGATATTTTTGTACTATATTATTTTGTGTTATGTTTTTGTTTTTGCATATTTCCCCTTTCTTGCTTTCTACTGGATTCATTGATTTTTTTTTTTTAATTCTGCAATTCCTTCCTCTTTTTTTAGATTTTTCACTCTTTCTATTTTTAGTTGTTCCCTTAAATTTTAAACTTTGGAAAGCAAAATTTAACCATATCTCTCAAATAAAACCTAAAATTATTTAACTCTAATTGTACCATCCAAAGTTTCAAGTTATTGTTGTATACTTAGCATTCTAGTTCCACCTTATTTTTCTTAGTTAGTAATTATTATATTTAATAAGTCAAGGTTTAACTTGCATAGATTTTCCTATGTATTTGCTAATTTATTTATTCACCCTTGCTTTCAACATCCCACTTCTTTCTGAATTCAGGTTCCTTTTACTTAAGATACCCTTTAAATAGTTCTTTTAGCAGCTCCCTATGAATTGAAATTGACTCAACAGCAATGGGTTTGGTTTGGTTTATGAATGGTAAAGAAGCCCTGATGGCACAGTGGTTAAGCACTTAGCTGCTTACTGAAAGATTGGTGGTTCAAACCTACCAGCTGCTCTACAGGAGAAAGATATGGCGATCTGCTCTGTAAAGATTACAGCATTGGAAACTCTATATGGGCAGTTCTATAGGGTTGCAATGAGTTGATGGCAGTGGGTTTGGTTTTATTTATTTATTTTTGGTATGAGTGGTAAATTCTCTATATTTATCCTTAAATATCATTCTTTGCCATTATTTTAAATAATGTTAAGCTAGGGTTGGAATTCCACCTTGATAGTATTTTTAACCCCCTAAAACTTTAAAGATATTGTCCCGTTGTTTTCATCCGTTTTTATTACTTACTGCAGGTTAATAAAGCTGTCTGTTAGTCAAATTGATATTCTTCTGTATGTATTGTCTTTTTTTTCTGTTTGATTTTAAGATTTTCATCTTATGTTTGGAGTTCTGCAGTTTATAATATATCCAAGTATACATTTATTTTTAGTTTTCTTTGTGTGATACTCTGTTTTTCAATTGAAAGACATTATTTTTTTCACTTTTGGAAAATTCTCATTCATTATTTATGATACTTCTGTAATTCCTCAGATTCCTCTTTCAATTTTATAATCCTTTCTTCATCAGTTTATAATCTTCTATTTAACTTTTTGTATCAGTCAAAAGACCTAGTTCATTCTGCAAAAATACATAATCTAACAATCTCATGGCTTAATACAACAGAAGTTAATTTCTCTTGCATGTTACATGTTCAACACAGGTCAACACAGGAGCTCTGCTCATTACATTAACTCAGGTTGCATCATGATGGAGACACCAGCTGGTCATGCTTCCACAGTTGCTGAGGCAAAATAAAGACAACCCATGGAAACGTGAAGTGGCTCTGAAAGCTTCTCCTAGAATTAACACGTGTCATTCTTGCCCACATTTCACTAGCAAAATAAGACCAAAATAAGACATGACCATATATTACTTCAAAGAGGGCAACCCTAACACGTACCCATAAGTAAGGAGATAAGACCTAGAATATTTGTGAGAAGCACTTAATGACTACCACAAATTTCAACTCTTTTTAAAAAAAGTTTCAATTACTATTTTCTAATTTCTAGAAGTTATCTTTAAATGTTTGTAATAGTAGTGTTGTGTTTTATTATGGATTCAATTCCTTTTTTATTTCTGATTGCTTTGCATACTCTTATTTTCTATTCTCATTCACACGGTTTTATTATTCCTAGTGCTTCTATTGCATGTTCTTTTGTGTGGCAGATGACTTTTGTGTGTGTGTTTCCCTCATATAGTTTGTATTGTGAGTTCACAATAGGTGTTTTTTCTGTGGGAATCATGTTGACCCTGGGTTGTGAAAGCAAGATTTAGCTTTTAGGTAGCCCCAGGATTTAAAGAGTTCCAAGACTAGAGAAACCCTGAGAGTATGGCCCATGGATACCCTTCCAGCTCAGTACTGGAGTCACTCCTGAGGTTCACCCTTCAGCCAAAGATTAGACAGGCCCATAAAACAAATAAGACTAAAGAGGCACACCAGTCCTGGGGCAAGGACTAGAAGGCAGGAGGGAACAGGAAAGCTGGTAATAGGGAACCCAAGGTTGAGAAGGGAGAGTGTTGACATGTCATGGGGTTATTAACCAATGTCATAAAACAATGTGTGTACTAACTGTTTAATGAGAAACTAGTTTGTTCTGTAACATCTAAAGTACGATTAAAAAAAAATAGAATTCCAGACTACTTTTTGTATCAGTTTTCTGTACCTCATGAGTAGTGTACATTTAGACTACATACCCATGCTTGTCTCAGGCTTGGGGTTTCATACAGCAGAATTCCCTATAACATACTTGTTCTTGAGGATGACTTACATACTTTTTCTAGTTTCATTTCATGGATTTAGGGTGTCCATGATTTATTTAGGAGTTTCAGATGTATCACCCTGTGGCCCAAACTGTGTCTCCTTTCATTCATTAATTATTAATGCCCTGGCCAACCACCCCTTAATTCTCTACCAGGAACAGTATGCGCTGAGACTTAGAGCTGGTTTTAGATTCCTCTTTTCATTTATGGCACCTTCAGAATTCCCTTTTATTTAATCTTGACTGAGTTAAAAAAAAATTTTTTTTTTGGTTATATTTCACTCATTATTTCTCACTGTTAGGTGGAAGTTGGTCTGTATTTGTTCAATCCACCATGTTTACAAAGCTGGAAGTCTCCAGTATCAACTTCCTAATCTGTAAGAAAAGATGGTCAAATTACATCACCAACAGTGATCTTACTCTATGACACATCTTTCTATGCAAGTTAATGGGAAGAAAGCAAGACTGAATATCAGGGCTCCTGTCTTCTTTCTACTTTGTTATGAACCAGTTATGTGATAGTAAACAAATCATTAAACTTTGTTTGGCTTAAGTTTCCCCATCTATAAAATGAAACGCTGAGACTAGCTGCCAGAAATAAATGATTTCCTTTAGGTAAACTAAGCAAGTTTAGAGTTGAAAAGCTTTTAGGAAACATCCTACTTTATCCCCAATACTTTAATGTGTAATTGTCCAATTATTTCCAGCAGAATTCTTTATGAGCTATATTACTTCAAAGATTATGTCTTCACTTTACTTGATTTGTGACATATACAACTGGGTATAAAGACCATCATATCTTATTAAACATATGAATTGAATGAAATTAATTTTGCTATTATAAAGATTGGAACCCTAGTGGCGTAGTGGTTAAGAGCATGGCTGCTAACCAAAAGGTCAGTGATTCAAATCCACCAGCAGCTCCTTGGAAACTTTATGGGGCCGTGTTACTCCTATGAGTCGGACTCAACTCGACAGCAACGGGTTTATTATAAAGGTATCAGGAAGTGATATTAACATAATGCAATCCTTGTTATAAGTGACCTTCCAAAGTAAACCCAAAACCAAACCCACTGCTGTCGAGTTGATTCCAACTCGTAGCAACCCTCTAGGACAGAGTAGAACTGTCCCATAGGGTTTCCAAAGCTGTAAATCTTTATGGAGGCAGACAATCCACTTCTCCTGCAGAGAGAGGCTGGTGGGTTTGAACTGCTGACTTTTTGGTTAGCAGCTGAGGGCTTTAACAACTGCACCCCTAGGGTTTCTGACCTTCCAAAGTAAGCATGCATTATTGTTCTTTTCATACAGAAAAATAAATTAGGATGCATTTGTACCTTGGTTTGTTTAAACTAAGACATATAGTAGCTTGTCAAAATTATAAACAAAAGGTTATAACATGTAGTACAGAATCACCCTTCTAAATGGGAATGTAAACTTCACAAAAACTTCATAGCTCACCCAAAACACAGTATAATAATCACTTTTATAATATCACTTTGAAAGTGGTCACAAAACCATAAACTCCTTGTATTTAAGCATCCTAGTCAAAGATGTACTAACAGATATTACCCAAAAAACCAAGAGGGCCCTAAATTGCTATCAGCTTCATTTTAACCATGTAAATTTTAAGGAAAAAATAAAAATGATATATCTTTCTGGATATTGAAGAGATAATTTATTAAAAATTTAAGCTGCTTCCTGAAAGTTTTTTTGAGAGGAGCGATGGACTATCTGCTGACTGTTTGCATAACTCCAACTTTGCAAACACATGGACATGGATAACACTACCCAGCGGAGATGTACAAATGCAAAGTGGAGTAAGATCTCCGATGGAGTGCTGATGTACCCATATAAGGAACAAACTACATGGAAACAAACAATTAGAAACAATAGAGAGAAACTTGAGAAGCTTTAACCAAGGGATCAGTGCAGTAAAATTGAAGGGAAACAACAGTTAACTTTATCTAACTTTATCTGAAAAGGATGAAATATCATACAGCAGGAGGATGTTAACATAGCCATAGCTCTCTAGTGAGGCTCATGGGGGCTGGGCGTGGACGAGTTGGAGCAATCTACTCTTCCCCTTAAGATCTGTTTTGAAGTTAGACAGGTACTTGTCTCAAAGGTCAAGGACTGACTATGTCTTAGAGAAGTGATCGTAGTTATTTTACCTTTTCATCCACCTTTGAAATAAAAGATTAGAGATAAGATGAAAGCTAACTGGATCCTCGCTAGAAGAATGGGACTTTTAAAGGAGAGCCATAATTACAGCTATCTTCAAAGTAGGTGGAAGCTAAGTCTTAGGAAAGTACAAGATTAACCGTGTTGGTAATGACAGAACCTAAGATATCCCCAGCAGTGTTCTTTAGAGCTTGAAAGCCAAGGATTTGGAGAGCAGGTGGTTGGACACAGCTGCTGAATAATCCTCTTAACCTCATCTGTACTCCACAGGGAAAAAAATAGCGGCAAAGTAAAAATCTCCACTGAGTGGTTACAGGAGTGAAATAAAAGGAGCATCAAAAGTACACTAAGATATGTCCTGATGCTAATAATTTTGAACAAAAGAGACAGGGAATTGCTGTACAGTGCTGTGTACAAGTATAAGATACAGACATAATAAGTGTGCCTGAATGAAGAAAAACTTAGAGTAAAATTCCAGGGGTGGTAATTTCTTTGAGGTCCTTTTAAAGCTATTATTCACTGAGGGCCTAAATCCCTCTTAATATCCCTTCATTAAATGTTTGTTCATGAAATAGCTAGAAATGAATAGCTCTCAAACAATATTTAATTGATTCTTATACATTGAACTTAATCAGGAGCTATCTAGATGTCTCACTAACCAAAAAAAAAAAAAAAAATTAAGGCACATGCAACAAAGAAAAATGAGGAGCAAAGCAAGCAAATGGCATCAGACTTTGTGTAAAAGAGAAATGAAATTTTAATGTATAAAGCCATTGATATTCCCAAGTTATTGCAGTAAAGCCTAATCTATCCTGACCAGTGCATCCCCTAACACACTATATAGCCTGAAATGAAAATCGCCTAGCTTATGTACTCTAATTTCTGTAAAATGTAATAGTTCCATGCCTTATCAATTTTATATGTTTAGAAGTTCCAATATTGAGTTTAACTCAAATCTGTTGACTGCTGAAACTCAGTTATCTTTATAGTGTAATTAGAGAGCTGTCATGAATGTGAGGTCATTTAATGATTGGTAGACTAGAATGGATAAACTCAAAGAGCATCATAAGTAAAAGAAACTGCAGGGAACATCCAGACCAAATTGGTCATTTTACGCTTGAGGAAAGGCTAGTGACTTGTCCAGAGCCACATAAAACAGAAGTCTTGAGTTGTGCTCTTTCTACGGTCCTCGGAGTCTTCCTTATGTAGACCATGAGAATTTTTTTGTTGCTCAAATATTTTTATCCCTCAAAGACAGAAGGGGGTGACTCCACATTCCTGAAAGAACCAGGTGCTGTTTAATTGAACAGAGATAGAGAACACCGGAGAGTTTTCATACTTTAAAAACACGGAACAATCCTCACCTAATAATGAGGATGGTGATCATAAGAGCTTACATATTTTGAGGACTTATGATGTGGCAGGTACTCCCCTAATCCTCATAAACACATTTTCTTCTATAATATGTATAACCTAACATGTTGATGACTAAGGTGTGCCTGACCCAAACCATGGTATTTTTAATCACCTCATATGTACGTGGAAGCTGGACAATGAATAAGGAAGACTGATTTGAATTATGGTGTTTTCAGAGAATATTGACTATATATGGACTACCAGAAGAATGAACAAATCTCTCTTGGAGGAAGTACATCCAGAATCCTCCTTAGAAGCTAGGGTGGCAAGATTTCATCTCACAAACTTTGGATATGTAATCAGGAGGGACTAGTCCCTGGAGAAGGACATCATGCCTGGTAAAGTAGAGGGTCAGTGAAAAAGAGCAAGACCCTCAATGAGACAGATTGACACAGTGGCTGCAACAGTGGGCTCAAACATAGCAACGATTGTGAGGATGGCAGAGAGCAGGCAGTGTTTCCTGCTATTGTATATAGGGTCACTATGAGTCGGAACAGGCTTGATGGCACCTAACGCCACCACCAACAACATGAAGATACATTCTACAGCTTTCTCCATTTTACCAATGAAAAATCTGAGGTTCAAAGTGGTTAAATAAGTTTCCTAGTGTCTTAGAATAAATCTGTAGCAGCATTGGGATCCAATCTCAGTTCCATCTTGATTCTGGAGCCAGACTTCATAATCACTGCTTATATTGCTGTTATAGCTGAGCAAGAGCTCTATGTTCTTGAACCTTAAATGTGAGTTAAGGGACTGTGCACACAGGTTAGAAGAAATGCACCCACCAGAGTGACGTCTGAGCAGGCGAGTTGCGCTCAAAATTCCTACCTTCTGCAGAATGGCAAGATACTAATAGACACTTTGTGTATGAGAATCTGATATTAGCAGGAGACAGTTGTGCTGTGCTACTTTCGGCTGGTGCTGCAGAAAATCACACTTGGCTGTGAAGAAGCTGTTGATTGCTTACACAGGTTTCTGTGGCATGCCAGTTCGCCTTGCCAGCCTGCTCCTCCTTATCAAAGAGCCAGGAGTTCCAAGCGAGGTGAGAATCCCACTTGACAAGCAGACATAAGCCACTTGGGAAAAATACAAATTAAAAGGCTCCAAGATAGAAATAGGAGCATTAGCACCAAGAAGTGTCTTGGGGATACATTGTGTCAGATTACAGAGGGGAGTTGGTAGAAAAAGTGAGTCATAGCCTCCCGGTGGATAAACCCTGCTGTGTCAGTAAGTTGGGCAGCCTCAGAAGCTGTATTAGCTATTAAAAGTTGCCGGAGCTGCTTTTGGTGCCCCCAAGCTAGAATCTGCTTAGTAACATCTTTGAAATTCTGAGCAGTTGGCTCATGTCTCAAGTAGCTTTAGTAGTTATTTCCAACTTCTCACCTATGAGTCAAGGGGTCAAGTAGGAATACAGAAATGTAAAGATTTTTCTTTGCCTGAGATCACCCATTCAGATCAAGGATCATCAGCCAGCGAACCAAAACCACTACAGTGTTGAGTTCAAGGAGCTTTGGTCTTTATAAAAATATGCAGTGTAAGTTTGCTAACTTTGAGCACATCTGATGAATGTCTTGGTCAAGAAACTTTAGTTGTGAGAAACGGAAGCCTTCTGAAACCAAAAACCAAACCAAACTAGTTGCCTTCAGTTCTATTCTGATTCTTGGTGACCCCATGTGTATTAGAGTAGAAAAGTGCTCCATAGAGTTTTCAGTGGCTGGTTTTTCAGAAATAGATCATCAGGCCTTTCTTCCAAGATGCCTCTGGGTGGATTTGAAGCACCATACTTTCTGTTAGCGGACAAGTGCTTAACCATCTGCATCACTCGGGGATGTCTCCCCTAAAACTAGCCTGAACAAAAACTTAGTTTACTGTGAGGTTACAAGGAATCTCCCAGAATCTCCAGCTAAGAAGTATAGCAATGCTAAAATCTAAATGGACAATTTAGGTGCAAAGTTTACCCTTTCTGGGTTTCTGGAACCATGTGGTCACTCAGCTTTCTCTCTGCCATGTTGTTACCTTTTCGTTTTTGTGGATCGTTCTTTCTGTTTTACTATACACTCGTGAAATTGGCCACTCCAGCCCTGTATTGGAAACTGTGGTGGTATAGTGGTTAAGAGCTACGGTTGCTACCAAAGATTGGCAGTTCGAGTCTACCAGGCGGTCCTTGGAAACCGTATGGCAGTTCTACTCTGTCCTATAGGGTCGCTATGAGTTGGAATCGACTCGATGGCAACAGGTTTAGCCCTGTACTAACATGATCCACCAGCTCTTTTGTTCAGGCCTAATTTAGTCTTTTTGTCCTAGTCACAAATCCCACAAAGAGAAAAGTCCTTTGCTCCCATCAGTTTTGTGGTATAAAGACAGACTGTAGTAGGGGTGGTATACATCCCTGGTTAATGTATAATATGAACATTTCCACCAGGGAAACCACTACCTCTTGCCTTCTAGAACCCCCCTCAGTAGTTGCTTGGATGCTTTTTATCTCGGTTTGCTCAGTGCCTTCTGACTGCTAATCCTGTGTCAAAGAAAATTCAACACAACAGTCCATTTCCTATTGCTTACACCATTTCTGGATCCCTGGTGGCACAGTGGTTAAGAGCTCAGCTGCTAGCTTGGTTGGCAGTTTGAATCCACCAGCCGCCCCTTAGAAACCTTATGGAGCAGTTCTACTCTGTCTGGTAGGATTGCTATGAGTTGGAATTGATTCGATGGCAATGAGTTTAATTTTTTTTTTTTTTGGACACCATTTCTAGCTATTGGGAGCAGGATGGGGAGACTGACTGTCATTTGCCAGTTCTGGTCAGGAATATATTACAGGTAAAGTTAACTATTCCTTTTGCTTTGTGGCTTTAAAAACAGAGTAGATGCTGTTCATTATGGCTTTGGTCTTTCTTCTGAGGTCTGGCTCTTAACTAAGTCAGAAGTGTGAACTTTTACAGGAGACATTTGAATACCGTTACAGACTTGCACGTTTTTACTAGAAATTCCGAGACTGTCAACACAATCAGCTGTATGCAGACTAACTAGATGGTATGGGGCTCGTTTATTATTACAGCTTGGTATATAGACCAGTACTTCTCAAACTTAAATGTGCCTACAGATCACTTGGGAATCCTGTTAAAAATGCAAATTCGCTTCAGTAAGCCTGGGATAGGGTCTGTGATTTTGCCTTTCTGATAAGGTCCCCAAACGCAGGTGATACTAAATCTGCTGGTCCACGGGTCTGACTTTCAGTAGCAATGACATTAAGGTATTGTTTTCACTTAGGATCACTGGCTTTTTCAGAACAAAAGAGATCATTCTAACTCCTTTTTTTACACCTGAATAAAATGAACTTCAGTTTTGTTAGGTAACTTGCTTAAGGACAAGTTAGTTTATAGCCGTGTTGACATTAAAAGCTAAAGGTTATTGACTCTACTGTAGTTTGGGGACTGTCTTATTTATTATGTGGGTTCCACAATCATTTGTTCACTTTAGTAAAAAATATTGCCTACGTAGCTTAATTCACTATCACTGTCTGGCTTTCAGTGCAAGCAGGTGTTATAAACACAAACATATATACAGAAAGACTGATTTATCTGTTGTTCAGCCAAGCCTTTTCAAAGCAAAGCCCAGAATGCAGAGAGATTGTTGATTGACACTAAAATTTTGGCAGCTGAGAGTATATTTTCAGCAACAAGATGACTAACTTGGCCTAAAGGGGACCGATGAGAATAAAGCTCAGATTTACTAGGGTCCTTTCCAGCGAACAGGCTGTGTCCTTTCTCAGTGCAAAAATAGTGTCCAATTCCAATTATATGATCCTACGTTATATAGTTTAGCTTTGATTAACTGCTGTAAATAGCCGTCATCTTCCTAATACTGTATGCATTTAGGTATTGCATTTTAGTATCTGTAAACTTAAAGTACTGTAATATTCCATATAGTTCTGAAATGAAGAATACATTATATTTCAGTTAGAAGTTTTAAATATAGCTCCAGCGACAATCTCTTATGTAATAAATCCATTACCAAATCTGTTGCCATCGAGTTGATCCCGATCATAGTGACCCTATAGGTTTCCAAGGAGCGCCTGGTGGATTCAAACTATTGACCTTTGGGTTTGCAGCTGAGCTCTTAACCATTGCACCACCAGAGCTCTTTTTATGTAATAAAATACATGAGCTCTGCACTTATCATTTGATCTGTAAAGCCACTCCGTACACCTCTTTACCCCCATGAAGCATTCTTATTTAAGGTAGATGAAAGATAATTGACAGTGGTAAAACAATTTCTTTTGATTTTTAAGTTTCTACTCTTGTTATGTTCAGAATACTTGACAAAAATGTATGTAATATCTTTACCAATTCAAGCTATCTATTCCAGCTGTCCACCTAGAAGTCTGTCTTTATCATTCCTGTGTCCTTGGGCAAACTTTCATTTTTAACCTCAATTTTGCACATAAAACATCTACCTCTCAGAGTAACACAGATGAAATGACAGCATATTTAAAAACACCTAACCAGTGCTTGGCGTAGTAAGCATTCAGCAGATATTCTTTTCTTCACATTCCCTGAAGCGCTGAATATGTTTAGGAATAAGTTATAGTAGAATGATAATTCTCTTTACTTACTTCTGGCACCTAGAATGCTCTTGAGTAACTGGAATAAATTTTAATTGTAACCCAAACTGAACAATTAATAGTGTAAACTTGCTGAGGGAAAAATAAAATAAACGTGCTTTCCAGAACCAATTTAAAGTGATTTTAGATGGTGTGCTACTTCAGATCCCCCATGCTGTTGCTTCCTCTATTAGCATGCATACTTGAGAGTAAATGGTTTAAGTAATGGAAACGCAAATCAGAACTAAACCGCGTAGCCAGTTCTCATCACGCAGCTATACTGGTATTATTAGTGTCAATTTATTGATTATATATAATGAACTCCTTTACTGGAGTTTTGTTATAGTTTTGTAGAAACCACTTTTTAATCCCAGCATAGTTACTTCATCAAGGAGAGTGTCTTTTATAAAGTACCGGTTTATACCATGAATTAAGATACATGACTGGCCAGTCACAGGGCCTGTGTGCAAAGGAAGTGTTTTTGTTTTTCCCCCTTTCACAATCACCTGAGCCTCTGAGGAGGGTATTTTTGCCCACCTTCCAGTTGTGGTTAGGTGCTACTGGTGGTTTGATGATGTATTTGCACTGAGTCAATGCATCATTCTGGGCCTTTTCGCCTCATCCAAATAATCACTGTTTCTGACTAAATTATAGTAAACATTTATTTGCAGGTGTTAATCAATCTAGGACAGCCCTCTGACATAGTAAAATGGTGACATTATAAGATTTGATTCCACACAGATACATCAATCAGGTCTGTACCATTTAAATTAGCTGAATCTGGATTTACAGATAAATGGGACCCAGTTTTTATAGCCAGATTCACTATCTTGGACGAAAAAACTGAATACAGTGATGTAATCACTGTAATGGGATGGTTTTACCCCACTTCTTTTTAGGAGCTCCTCTCTGGAATTGCTAGTGCGTCTGTTACTAACATCTTGAGTGCTACAGTTCCAAATAGAAGTCATACAAATAATCGAGGAGGTTTTCTGCCTTAAGAGTGAGTCAAATCAAAATTAAACCAAAACAAACCAGCCAGTTGCCACTGAGTTGGTTATGAGTCATAGAAACCCCATGTGTGTCAGAGTAAAACTATACTCCACAGGGTTTCAATGGCTGTGCCCTTTCAGAAGTAGACCGCCAGGCCTTTGTTCAGAGATGCCTCTGAATGGATTCGAACCATCTACCTTTCAGTTAGTAGCTGAGTGCTTCATCATTTTCTGCCTTAAGATTGAGTCAAAACTAAAACTAGCAAGTGCTTAACCAAGTCATGTGTATTTGGTTGTTCTTTCACCCATTTATTCACTAGCTAAACAGGTATTTACGTAGTATCTTATTGAGTTCTTAGTATTATGCAGTACGGTGTTAAACACAGAACCTGCCTTAAAGGAATTAATAGTTTAAGCAGAGTGAAAACCAGGTGGACAAATAATCATACATTGTGATGAGACCTGTACTATGTGGAGCAAGGCTTCATAGGAAGGACGCATTGGAACAAGATGATGAAGAGTGAGGATGAGGTTACAGGACACAGGGCCCTTCTAAACAAAAGGTTGTTTATATTATGAGCTAATGATTAATTTGTATTGTCTTATTTTTAGCAGTAAAAAATTATTTTGCTCTTCAGTAATATTTCTGGAATCTTTCAGGTTTTTCTTTCCTCTTCCTAAACAATTCTATTTCACCTTTCACTGAGCTGGAAATGCTGAAAAAATATAATTTCCCTGGTATTTCAACCTTTTATGTTTGCCCAATGAAATGTGAATACAATCTTGCATAATGCTGAAAATTGACTTTTAAAAATTTTCTAAATACTTGACATTTACCTCTTTTGAAAGACTGAGTGTAAAGTTCAGTTTTTCTTCTCCCGTATTTAGTCACAATACTGATTGTTGTGAATGTTCGCTGTGGCTCTGTCTTGGGTATTGCGTGATGTATTGTTGCTTTTCTTAAGCAGCTTATAATGTAGGAAAGGAAGTGACTTACACTATGGATTTGGTATAATCAGTGTGAGACAATAAATAACATGCTAAATCCTTGAGAAAAGAGATTCTTCTTTAAAGTTAATAGCCTTTTGTTTCTGTCTCTTTCATACTTGTGTACCTGTGTTAACCCCACCTACCTAGGTGTGCAAATGTGTAAAAAACAAAAAACAAACAAAAAAAACAGTGCATTGGTGACATCAGACCTTGTCTAACTTCAGGGGGAAGGAGAAAATAATCACTGTCAGAATCAGCCCAAGACTGGCTCCTGTGAAGTGGAGGTCAGACGTACCTCCCCTATCCAACCATTTTACCAATTCTGACACCAGCCATCCCTCTCACGGCAGTGTTTGCTTCTCTTTTGGGTTCGACAATTCATTGCAATGGCCACATAGAACTTACAGACCGTACACACAGTTACGAGTTTATTAGGAAAGGAACAGGTTACAACTCAGGATCAAGATTTAACAAGCTACAACTCAGGATCAGGCTCAGGAAGCATATAAGCAAAGTCTCCCTTCTTCAGTGCAAGACACCTTTCTGAGCTCTCAGCCAGGTAGGGCTCCTTTCAGGCACCTGAAGATGGACTCTACTTGGCCCCCTCTGGGCAGGCTCATCTCAGCCCTTCAGGACAGGCTCCTTTTGGCCTCCTCAGGACAGGCCTCCTATCTCGGCCCTTGGCCCTTGACCCTGCTATGGTCTGGCCTGCACTATGCGTAAGCATTACGAAGGTCTTTAGCTCTGCCAATAAGTGCTCAGAGGCACCCTACTCTGCCAGTAAGCCTCAGCCCAAAGGCGCTCAGCACTCCTGCTTCGTGGGTCAGCTCACTCACTTGTAGCCACCTTGCTCCATGAGTTCGAAAGCCCACAGTGCCATTTTGCACCAGTCTCCTGGTTCTGCTGCTGCCACTTCTCTGCTGCTGCGTCTCACCATCTCACACCGTCTCTAGTGTTACAGCTTTCTCTCCATCTCTTGGGTCTTGGAGGTTCTCAGCGCAGCGACCCTGGGTCCAAAGGACATGTTCTACTCCTGTCTCTACATTCTTGATGGTAGTGAGATCCCCCCCTGCTCTGGGATTGACTCCCTTTTTAAGCCTAGCGAGATGACAAAACTGACCAATCCCCTTGTTAGGGTTCCATATACCTTATTTGCATTGTCCCACCCCCACAGCATTTCCATGTACCTTATTTGCATTCTTAGCAGACTTTCCAGTCCTCTTGGTGGGCCACAAACACCTTAGTTGCACAGTCCCACCCAATCATTGTGTGGGAGTTACAAGGCTATGCAGGGCCCTAATAAGTAATTCACTGTAATACGAACTCATTGAGAACAAGGACTGTTTTAATGCAGATAATCTATGTCAGTGGTTCTCAACCAGGGACAGTTTTGTCCCCAAGGAAACATTTAGCAATGTCTGGAGACATTTATGTTCTTATGACTGAGGGTTACTATTCTTTATCTAGTGAGTAGAGGCCAGGGATGCTGCTAAACGGTGCACAGGGATCTTCCCACAAGAATCATTCAGCTGAAAATGCCAGTAGTGCACAGGTGGAGAAACTCTGTTCTACAACCTATCCTTTGGCCATTCTGTGACTTTTGATGTCATTAACTTATAAAATGTTCCATTAACTAGTGTGTTTTTATGCACATGGGGTTGCCGTGATCAGAAACAACTCACCGGCAACTGTTTTCTGTTTTTGTTTTACACAAGTATATTGGAAAAATAGCTGAGTATTTATGTTGGAAATTACATGTTCTGCTGTAAAACAAAACTAAATATTTTTTCCCATAAAATATGTATTTTTTTTATTCTACAATAAAATAGCTAAAGAAATGACTTTTCAGTATTGTGTGGCTGTAGCATGACTGACTTTATTAAATGAGTATACACTGAGCATTGAACTTATTGATAGGCCCTGGGGATCTGTCAGGAAGCAGGAAAGACACAGGCATCAGTCTCGTTGGGCCTACAGTGTAATGGGATCTGAGAGAGACATTAAATAATCGCATAAATGCATATTGAGTTTATAACTTGGATAAGTGTTTTATGATAAGCAGAAATACAAGGTGTTCCAAGAACTAGAGAAGAGCCTGAGTTGGAAGGGTCTAGTGAAGGTTTCTAGGAAGTGATATTTAAGTGAAGAAATGGAGAAGGAGTAAGAGTTGACCAGGCGAGAGAGTATTCCAGGCAGAGGGAAGAGTGTAGGCAATGGTATAGAGGTAACAAGGAGCCTGGTTCATTCAAAGAACTGTAAGGAGTCAAGTATGACTGAAATGTAGCAATTAAGGAGAGTGGCTTGAGGATTAGGCAAGGCCCAGATCTAGCTAGGGTTCTATAAGCCATGTAAAGTATTTTTAACTTTATTCTAAAAATAAGAGATTTGTAAACAAAAGAGTGACTATTAAAACTGAAGTAAAATAGAGGACGTTGTATTCTAAGTTTCTACAGGAGAATATTTTGTAACACTTTAATGAAGGAAGTGCTTTGAGTGTCTGTATCTGAATCGATCAAAGTCTGGTTGATTCTCTCATATGTATAATGTCCAGTAATCTGCATTCTGTAGCCCTCCCTTTGTAGATCAGATTTTTAATCGCCCTGTGATAAGACATTGCTTATGATGAGTTACTAAAGGAAGAAAACCAGTACTTTTCAAGTGTCTCATGTGTGTTAGAGGAGTGAACTAACATGTGTTGGTTATTTACTAAGAGCCAGGACGAGGCTACACATGTCACAGCTATCCTTCCTCTAAGACAGGTGGTATTTCCTCCTTAGAAAGATCAGAAAACCAGGTCTCAGAAATGGTAAGGAAACTGATACTTTAAGGCTCCACAATTGATAAATGGTAAACGTGCAAAGATAACTGATCTTTTTAACTCCCAAACTTATACTTCTGTCTCTGTGACATACAGGAGCTAGGTACTTTATATGTCTAGTTTCAGCTTTTACAACAGCCATGTGAGATAGATATTATCATCGTCTTTATTTTATATGTGTGTAGACTCTATCCAGGTGCTTCGGTTAGTAATTCTGGGAGCGACACTTTGGATCCAGATGTGTCTGACTGAAAAACCCATTTACATCATACCCTGATGCAGTCTCTAAAACTCTTCAAAGTCTGGCATCTTCCCTCTTTTTATAGACTTCCGTGGAGATGGAGAATAACTGGTCAACATCCTCTTCAGAGTGGCTTTTTTTGTGTAATTTAGAGTCATCTTCAGGGTGATATTGATAGCAAGCTTCATAAAACGTTGGAATGTAGTAATTCTGCCAAAGACTGAAACAATAAATAGTAAGGTAACGCGTAATCTATAGCCTTAATGTAGATGATTTCCCACAAATAGAAAACAAATAATGCGTATTGCATATTTCCAGTTATATGATCGCTTCTTAATGATCACTGAAGAATGGAATATTTATTACAGACGAGGCAACTTCATGTTCCTGCCGCTTAAGAACCAGAACTTTGCTTGGTTATGGTGCTATAGTATTTCTTTTCTTTTTTCTCTAATTTTATTTTTGGTAAAAACATGCACAGCAAAATCTGGTCCCATTACCCAGTTTCTAGACATAATGATCAGTGACATTGCTTACATTCTTCACACTGTGTCAACATTCTCGTAATTTCTGTTTTAGTTGTTTCACTTCCATTTACTTAATCTCCCTGCCCCCCAATCTACTCTTCTGTACTTTAAAATAGCTGTTGACCCTTTGGTGTTATATAGATTATTATCATTATTTTAAGTAACATAGTACTCAAGGGGACAATCTTCTACTCTTTGGGCTAAACTGTTAAAAAAAAAAAAAAAAAAACTTAAAGGTAATTTCAGGGGATAGTTTCAATTCACAGTTTGAAGAGCAACTCAGGCCATAGTCTCAGGAACTCCTCTAGCCTCAGTAGGTCTAGTAAGTCTGGATTCTTTAAGAATTTAAAGTTCTGTTCCATATTTTTCTCCCTTTTTTATCAGAATTCGTTTATGTTCCTGATCAGAACGTTCAATAGTGGTAGCTGGACACCATGTAGTTTTTCTGGTCTCAGAGTGGAAGAGGCAGTGTGGTTAATGTAGACAATTAGTCTTGTAGTACAGCTCCTTCTCTGACTCTTGTTTTTTCTTCTTTCTCTTTTGTTCCAGACAAATAAAGACCCATGGTTGTATCTTAGATGGCTACTCATAAGCTTTTAAGACCCCAGTTACTACTTACCATACTGAGAGGCAAAACATAAACTTTAAGAACTGTATTATACCAAATGACTGGATTGTCCCATGAGACCATGGCCCTAAACCCCTAAACCACGAGAACCAACTCCGTGAGGTGACGGGTTATGTCTGATTAGTATCAGCATCTGTAGCTCTCCCCTCACCACCTTTTTCTGGTTGTTATTGTTGCACAATATAGTATTTCAGTGTGACTCCTTAACCTTCTTTGGCTTTGGCTTTGGTTTTGGGGGCAATGTGGTACAGTTCAACCAAATTTTTTGGAAACAGATAATTCTAGGTTTTAACTCTAGTGCTCAAACTGGCTAGCAGGGAACTTTTAATTCCCTCTTTTGATCCTCTGAGCTGTCCTCTGTAAAATGAAAATAAAATTATCTCAGGGTTGTTGTCAGGATTTATATAAGGTGCCTAGCACAGTATCAGACAAGAATCCAAAAAATTGGAAAGTGCCATCATATTCATCCTCATAGTTGCTGCGTTTGCCATTTTTACTTTTTGTTGTTGTTGTTATACTTTCTCTTTGTGTGAATCACTAAGCATTGGCATGGCAGAGGAAGGCGGGGTAGCTTGAAAGTGAAGACAATAGGATTCCTATTTTCAAAACTCTCAAGTATTAGCCAGGTTTAGATCATGTAGAACATTTCAAAAGAAGCTTCTGTCATTTTTTCTGATAACATAGTCATTCTGGAAACCCTGGTGGTGTAGTGGTTAAAGAGCTACAGCTGCTAACCAAGAGGTCAGCAGTTCCAATCCACCAGGTGCTCGTTGGCAACTCTATGGGGCAGCTCTACTCTGTCCTGTAGGGCCACTATGAGTCGGAAAAGACTCGACAACAGTGGGTTTGGTTTTTTTTTAATAGTCATTCTAGATCTTTTCTAATCTAGTTGAGGTTCTGAAGGAGAGTTAAATAGTCATAACGCAGACCTTGCGTATTTAGCAAATGAAATCAGTGGACAGTCTATTGCATTATGTGAAGTCAATGGATAATGTATTGCATTGCTTTTTGGAAGTTGCAAGTAAATGGAAAAATTATGCAAAATCTGATGCTATGAATCTTGGTTTCCTGGTAATTGAAAGCACCTATTAATGATTCCTACAAAGTTAAGGAAAAAAAAAATTCTATTGTACTATTTTTAAGGGAGACAATTCCATGGTGAATCTAGGCCATTGCCATGACAATACCAAGTCTTGTAATTTTTTTCCTTTGTTATTTATTTATTTTTTAATGGTTGTTCTGCCTCAAATATACTTTTTTCATAGTCCATAAAATAATATTAATAATGGTACAATTTTATTTTCTATTGGAGACATTTCTCACACTATTTATCCTTCGGGGATAGGGAAGCTACAGTACAATATTTTATATATTATGTGTATTTCACTTGGTGACTTAAACACATTTGTAAATTTTCAGTTTTGCAAGATCCCAAAGTGGTTACTTGATTTAGCATTATTTTTTTATGATGAGAGGATCTAATAATATATCCAGGTAATCGTATACCCAGCATCTCTTTTCTCCTTCTCTGTGCCAAGGTGCTGCTCAGTCTGACATTTTTCTTCATCTGCATTTCCCCAACAGTTTCTAAAGATTCACCTCCCTGAAGCAAAGTTTGTGTCAGGTCCCTCATATGGATGAAAATATTCCCCATTATCCATGAAATAAAATCTATGCTGTAATTTTGCCATCAGCGTCCTCCACGATCTGTCTTCAATTTACCTTTCTAACCTCTCTTCTGATTAAATTTCCCACTACTTCCCAGGCCCATTAATTTTAAGTGGAATTACATTAAACAGAAATTTTTGTTTTCAAATTCTGTTGTGCCCACTTAATAATAAAGAAACAAGGGTGGGGGGAATGGGAGAAGAGAGAGTAAAAACGAAAGCAGGGAGGGTGCAGGCATTTCCTTTTTGCATCCCCCTCAGGAATCCCATTTGCCAGAGTAAGTTAGCCTGAGATGAGATGGGAGAGTTTGTTCTTTCCCTAGTTCACATGTCCCTCTCACACATCTTGCCATGCCCGGTGTGATTCTAGAGTTTAAATATAAATGATTTTTATAAAGTGTGCCCACTAAATGTCAAGTGAAAAGTTAACTACAGGGGGAAAAAAGTCAACTACGTATAGCACGCTATGAAGACGTGGTGGTCTGTTCTGATGCTGGGAAAAAGTCAAACAGACAAACAAGCAAAACTCTCTGTGTTGGGCCTGTTGAGAGAGGGTAAAATATGTCTGTCTCCAACATGGCAACTCCATACAGAATAAGGGTAATTTTGATTATGTATTTTCAGCTTATTCATTGAGCCTAACATTCAACTAAAATGGAACTTCACTCTATTGCAGCTTTCTTTACTGAGAGCCTATCCAAGGTTAGAAAGCCTCTTCCTGTCTTGACTACATTCATTCCCAAGAAGTAAATCTGTGCAGGTGGGGAAAAAAAAAATCAAGACAGTGTAAGTGAAAGTCCTGCAAACTATATTCATCAAATAAATTTGTTCATTTATATCCCAGAAAAGTCTTTTTGTATGTGATCCACAAGAAGCTAACCTTCAGAACCTGAAATCTGGAATTCTGACTTAAAATCTATACCTCTTTTCAGTCAAGCACATTTTCCTTTGTGGAGAACCCTACTCTGTTAAAAAATAAAAGGAGGGAGGAGAAAATCTACTTAGACACAGTCCATGTCTCTTCTTAAAGCTTGAATACAAAGTCACTTATTTCTGGGGTTTTATTGTTAACATTGTCTTGTTGACTATATTTGTATTACTTTCTTTAATAGCTAAAGAATAACATATTTAATAAAGTACTACCAAACATTTTAAATAATTCAAAATATACTTGATTAGCTATAGTTTGTCAAAACTCAAAATATTAAGGATATATGTATTTTGTATTATGTTCCTTCAAATTTATTATGTGATCTCTACATTTAACCTTCATTGTCTAATAATGTTTATTAAATATCCATTTGTATATGTATGTATGTATATACACATATATTTGTTTATATGTGTGTATATATATACGTATGGTATCCTATAAAAGACCAGATGAAATATAGTAAAAGAGTAATTTTTGGGCTAAAATCAAAACAACAAAAACTAACAATTATAGAAAATACACTGACCTACAAAAGAAATAAATTATGGTATTTCTAAATGTCACACTTTATTCTGCTTAGGGAAGACCTCTTGAATAAGACATGTGACACATATAAATTGCTTTTCCAAATTGTCCTTAAAATTACACAAAGACAAATGACTGAAGATGGAAGCTTAAATAATTTCCCCCCAAAAAATGAGGTTTTCAATTATTTGCAAAGAAACGTAAGCTACCTTGGAAAATATAGCAATCTTAATTAGAGTTATGATATACAGTAGAGACCTGAGGGTAGAATTTCTTCCCGCTGTGGAAAAGTCTCACTTGGCTTTGGTTTGAGTCTCCCTTTTTTTTAACACAGGGAGAGAATCCATTGAAACTTTGGGCTCTAAAACTCCTACGAAGGCTCAGAGTACCTTATTTGAGACTTTAACCTCTTGGCCCTATTTAGTATCATTAAACTTAACCCACAATCCATAAGTACTATTATATTGCTATATAACTTACCTCTAAAACCTCTCTGTAGCTTTACAATTTAGTATTTTTTTAATGTGCTAATGTAGCTACAAGACCTTCTCTTTTTCCCGCTTCCAATAGTGTGACTTAACTTTTTATCTATGCTTTATTATTATTATTTTTTTTTTGATAGTCTGAATAGTCTGAATATATACGTAGTTGTGTATGCCCATGAGCCTCTGTTAATTGGACTCAGAACCAGGCCCTTAGCAGAATCTCCCTTTGTCTAGTTACTTTATCTCCAAATTCTTCTGCCATTTATTTTGCCCCCCCACAAATCTGTAGGAGGAAATGGACAAGTCATCATTAGTTCCAAAGCCTTTCTGAGTCAGCACATTAGTCTGTTTCCTGATATGTATGAATTCTAAATATTATGACTGGTTTTCGAGACATAAAATATGAATGGACAGGTTCTTCACGTTTCCTTAAATAATAAAGAATTACTTGACCTGAAGCACAAGACCAGTAAAATCTCTGACTGTTTTGAGGGGATCATTATTGCATCGTCAAGTGTAAGGGTGTGACTAAAAAATAGGGAAACAGATTTTCTTCTCTGGTTAACTTAAAGTCACACCTCAAGCATTATGAGGAAATGAGGAGGAAGATGCTAATGTAACACTGAGTGGTGAATTAAATTTTTGTCTGTATGTTGAGCTAAGCCTGGGGTCAAGGTACAAAAACACGTCAGTAGAAAGAGTGATATGCTGGTTTTAAATCCCAGGCATTATCCCCATTTCTTTGGATTTTTAGAAAGCTCACATTTTAAACTCTTCTTCACAAAGCAGGTGAGAATAATTTGACTGGCCTCTCTAACTATTCTAATGATAATGTTACTCTTGGTCTTGCATTAATTAAAAAATTAATCAGTGCCGTTTATTCTTTAGCAACATACTCTATTCCCTATAAGTATCAGACGAAAGATATTGACATGAAGAGCAAAAAAAATCTCCCGGGGAGCCTCAGCTGGAGAGAGATTAGCAGGAGGTTGCAGCAATTAGGCAAGTTACCAGAAATCACTAATTTTTCTAATTTTAGGCCAAGTAGGACGGCTCCTATTACATGTAATGGCATTATCTTCAGACTTGGAGCCCATGCAGCAGCATGTCCAATCTATATTATAAACCTGATGCTCCAGCCAACTCTTTCTTGAATATTAGAAAAATATTTTCTAGAACTCACAAAGTCCTCCTCTGAGGTAAAAGCACCGCCTTGCATCTAATGGTAGACATTACAATACTTGCCACAAAAGGTTAATAAATAATAATTGCATTGATTTAGAACCAGCTTCCTCTCACTCACCCATCCTATTAGAAATGGTGGTTTAATCATTTCTTGTAAGTAAAATGATGTTTCCCTCTTGAGAATGTCTTGGTCTCTTTGTGCTCTTAACTATTCTTTTGATATAGGATGTAACCGTCCATGTTGATAGTCTTTTTAAGATTTTTTTTTTTAATGTGGTAAAATATATACCACAAAAAATTGCTGTTTTAATCAGTCTTTACTGTACAATTCTATGACATTAATCACATTTACCATGCTTTGCAACAATTACCACTATCCATTTCCAATAGTTTTGTCATCCCCAACAGAAAACAAAACAAAACAAAACAAAACCATTGCCGTCGAGTTGATTCCAACTCATAGTCACCCTATAGGACAGAGTAGAACTGCCCCCACAGGGTTTCCAGGGAGCCACTGGTGGGTTCTAACTGCTGACCTTTTGGTTGGCAGCGGAGCTTTGAACCACTGGGCCACCAGAAATCCAGTATCCCTTAAGCAGTAAACTCCCCCCACTTTCCCCTCCCACTATTCCCTAATTGTTAGTTTCTTTTCACGTTTAACTTCCCAAAGAGACTATGAACTCATTGAGACTGCAGCCACATAGTACCTGGCACATAGCCTTGCCAGGAAAAAAAAAAAAGTGCTCAGCCCTGTTTAATTGAATACCAAAGCCACCTTTAGTTCTAGGCCATGGGAATAAGTATTTGCCTTTGCATCCTTTCTGTTCTCTTTAATACACACACTGTATTCACAGCCTGAAGCCAGCAGGGAGGTAGTTCCACACATCTAAAGACCCCGTGTCATAAAATACATTTCTGATATTTAATATTTTTAAAAGCACTTAATGGGGACCAGTGTTAGTCATTCTGCAGTATGCTTAAATCCATTAAAAAAAAAATGTCGCTAATGATATTACATTGAAGAGAACTGTTGCATAACTGCGGTACTTTGGTTTGCCTGAAATTATAAAATGACCATGGAAATGACTCTTACAGAAAAACTGGGTTAAAGTGTACCGGAGTCAAGTTTAATGACATCCAAAAGAAAGAAATGAGCACAGGATAAGAGGAGGGCAAGGTGACAGGATAATGAAATGCCCCCTACTAATTCTGTTCCTGTTTTATCTGACAACATTCAAAGGATAACTACTTAATGAGACTATTTGATTCAAAGCCATTTGCATATTTTTCATCAGAAAAAGTGCTTCTGTAGCTTATGGAATAATCCCTTATTCTAAATATGGTGATGATTTCAAAGACAGGTATCCTTTGGCATTTTTTATAAATGAATGTATTATCTTATTTATTATTTACCAGTGTTGATGTGCTTTTATCATAGATCCAAAGAATTGTATAGAATTTTTTTGTTTTTTACATTATATGCCTGATCCCCCAACTACCTCTTTCTGGAAGGTGGAAGAAGATCGGTCATGTATTTTTGAAGACTCCACCTCTCCAGTAATTATGTTTCACTCCTTTCTACCTAAAAAGCATGATTCAAAAACATTCTAAGGCATAGAAAAGTTATTGCATTACTTGGGGAATGCAAGTGGGAATTCAATTTCAAATTTTCCTACCTGTGTGTGGGTTAAATGTAGAGATTTAAATGGGAGAATATATATAGTGTATCCTGATTGCTTCCGTATAGTGATGTTGTGCTCGTGGAAGAATTAATTGATACCTGAGGAAATTCCTTTTGGTCCTTTTTACTCTTTTTCTAACTCAGTGAATAACCCCCCATTCACCTTATCAAGCCAGCTAGAAATGTGAGCCATCCTTGATACCCCCATATAGGTAGTTTCCCATTATACTTGGGGTAAAGACCAACATCCTTTTCATTGCTCACCTGTCCTTTTGTATTTGTCAGACCTCCTCTTTGTAGCATTTATTTGAGACACTTATTACCTTTTTAAAGTCTGCCTAAATGTATCCTTAGCACCCTATTTAAAATTAAAATCCCCTCTCCTATGCATTGAATCCACTTTACCCTTTTCCACTTTTTCTTTTTTTATCTCCAGCACTTTTCTTCTGCGTCTTTCTCAGCCTCCTAGAATATAAACTCACAGAATGCAGGTGTTTTGTCTGTATTGTTCAGTGATGTAACCCAAATGCCTACAATAATGCCTTATACATTGTAGACTCTTATTAAGTACTGTTGAATAGGTTAATATTGAATGAATAATTTTATATTTTTTCATTATTATTTAATTTTTTGCTCTTCCACTAGACCAAAATGCATGAAAATAGGGAACGTGGTTTCTTGTTTGTTTTATGGGCTCAGAGTTGTATCCTTAGTGCCTTGCAGATAATGTTGTTGTCGTTGTATGCAATTGAGTTGATTCTGACTCATAGCGACCCTGTAGAGCACATTAGAGCTGCCCTATAGAGTTCCCTAGGCTGAATTTTTTACAGGAGCAAATCACTAGTCTTTTCTCCTGCCGGGCAGCTGGTGGGTTTGAACTGCTGACCTTTCAGTTAGCAGGTGAATGCTAAACCGCTATGCTACCAGGGCTCCTTTTGCACACAATAAAACAAAAAAACAAAAAAAAAAACCACACAATAGTCATGTAAGAAAACAGTCCTGACTCATGGTAATCCCATATGTGTCAGAGTAAATCTGTGCTCCATAGGGTTTTCAATGGCCGATTTTTGGAAGTAGATCATCAGACCTTTCTTCAGAGTGGTTAAGTGCTACAGCTGCTAACCAAAGTGTCGGCAGTTCGAATCCGCCAGGTGCTCCTTGGAAACTCTATGCGGCAGTTCTACTCTGTCCTATAGGGTTGCTATGAGTCCAAATTGACTCGACGGCAGTGGGTTTGGTTTTTTCTTTTGGTTTTCTTCAGAGGTGCTTCTGGGTGGACTCTAACCTTGGTTGCTTTTAGTTAGCAACCAAGTGTAATAACAGTTGTAGCAACCAGTACTCCTTAACCATAATATGATAAATACGTATTTTTGAATGAATGAATACACCAAGAAAAGGACTTGAAATAATTTTATGTTCACATGTGTGTTAAATTTTGTTGTTTCGTCCTGAAGTGATGCAGATGTGATTTCCATTAAATAATTTTCTCTGGCAGGTGATGATTGGAAAACAGTCTTGATAATCAAGTGCATGTTGTTGTAGTATTTACAATATAGCAATTGGCCAAGTTCTGTAAATATACAAATATATTTTCCATGAAGAAATTAAAACCAGCATCTGATTACTTTGTGCTGTTTGGTTTAAATAAGAACAATTTCATCACATTTAAATAAACAATCATCATTTTTTTTTTTTTTTTGTATAAATGATGATACAGGCTCTGGTAATAAGGGTTTATTTTCCCTGTTAGAATAGAAAAGTTGCATAAATGTGTGATTATTCCCACAATAATCTTTTGTTACACCCTCAGGGGGTAATGACAAGCACTTGTAATAGCCATATTTATTTATATATGTATTTTTATTGAGGACATATGCTTCAGAGGCTTAAAACTTTAAAAGACTGAAGAAGTATCATGGAAGGAGACATAAATGGTCTTTAATGCTTGCCGAATGCAAAAAATATGATAATTGTATGTAGAGTTTGGAACATAATGGTTTCATGTGATGGATCAACTTAAAGATGGATGAAAATTGTGGCTGGAAATAATGTGATAGGATACCAGATCTAAAAGTCCATAAAATAAATGTCCAATTTCCGAGGACATGGATGAACCTTGAAAACATTATACTGAGTGAAATGAGTCAGTCACAAATGGATAAATTGTGTATGCTTCCATGTATATGAAGTAGCAAACATATAGGGACCAGAGCTTATTAGTCTTGATGTCATGTCCAGATGTGGGAGGGAGGGGTAAATTGGGAGTCATTGCTTAGGGGTCACAGAGTTTCTGTCGATGGTGGTGGAATAATTTGGAAAAAGATAATGGTAATGATTGGACAACCTGATGAATGTAATTAATGCCACAGAATTATACATGTAAAAATTGTTGAATTCGTAAATGTTTTGTTGTAGACTGTCTTTGTCACCTAGTGCTTCTATAACAGAAATACCACAAGTGGATGGCTTTAACAAAGAGAAATGTATTTGCTCACAGTAAAGCAGGCTAAAAGTCCAAATTCAGGGTGTCAGCTCCAGGGGAAGGCTTTCTCTCTCTGTCCGCCTTTTCATCAGTCTTCCCCAGGACTAGGAGCTTCTCCATGCAGGGACCCCTGGTCCAAAGGATGTGCTCTGCTCCTTGCACATCTTTCCTGGTGGTATGAGGTCTTCCTGTCTCTCTGCACCCTTCTTCCTGTTATATCTCAAGAGATTGCCTCAAGACACAATCCAGTCTTGTTTAAGTTGGGTCCTGCCTCACTAATGCAACTGCTGCCCATCCTTCCTCATTAACATCATATAGGCAGGATTTACAACACATAGGAAAATCACACAATACCGGGAATCCTGCCCCAGCCAAACTGATACACATAATTTTGGGGGAACATAATTCAACCCATGACGTAGACACCCACACACCCACACCCACACCCACACACACGTTAAGACAATGAACATTTGTTATCTCCCAACCTGTATGGGTTAGGAATCTGGACATGGGTTGTACGTATTTTTTACCACACACACACAAAAATAGCAACTTGAACTCTGTTAATGGGTTCTAAATAGGATTTTGGTATGTGGCAACAGAAGTGACAAAAATATTTGATGCCTAAAATAAATACCAAGTTGTGCTTTTAAAGCTCTTGTAATCATATTTGGACAGACTTCATGTGAATATAGTATGTGGAAGCATTTTAAAGAATCCCAGTTCTAGAAAAGCTCTTTAAAGGTTAACCTAATTAAGACAATGTTTTTGAACCAATATCAAGTAGATACTATTATTGGAAATTCATTGCAACAGCACAGGATGGCATTTCACTTACAGTTTAAACTTTTTATGGTTAATTTGAAAAGCAAAAATGATCTTTTTTGGGGTTCCTGATCTCTGACTGAAATGACATTTTAATCAATAATAGTGATTTCTTTGCTGTGATTAGGAGAACTCCTCTTCTCCGGGATACGTGGTACGAATAGTTAAGCAACTCTGTTTGGAATCCTTAAGAAACTGGTTCTTTTGTAACGCAAGTGCCCATCTAATTCAGTAAAGGCCAGTTGGCCCCTAAGGTAGAAGATGGTATTCATGGACATGTATTTACAATGTTCTGTCCTTAGGCTGTGGGAGAAACAGGCTTGTCAGGGAGATTCAGGATTACCCATACCTGGCTCCCAGAGAGAGCATCAGATAATACAGATAGGCTGTACAGAGAAGGTTACCCAGCTCCTTTAAAAACATCCTATAGTGAAATTCATTCCTATGCTCTTAATGCAGCGTAGCTCTCATGTCTAGAAAGAAGAATCGTTCTTTATTTCTTGATGCCACCTTTACTGTTTATATTAAGAGCTTAACTTAAAAATTGCATCCCTTTCATAGGTTGCTAACCAATGATCTGTAGTTAACCAGTGTTCTTGAGAGTGGTAGTACTGGATATCTGTTGCCAGGGGTGGATTAACCAGTAAGCAAGGTACGTGCATGGGCTTACAGTAAGCAAGGCTCGCACGGGCTTGATTGTGTATGCTTACTAATGTGTAGTACACAATTTCAGATGGGTCTCATCATGTCTTGTGGAAAACAGGTGAAAGTGTGCACTACAGATTAGTAAGTAAGCATGTGTATACCTTGCTTATTGGGTAATCTGTCCCTGTCTGTCATGCTGCCACATAGCTAGAAATCTCCAGAGCTGTTGCTCACTTGTCTCCAATCTGTGTGTAAAGTAGGAACCTCATACATGCCTGAGATTTACCTGAAAGAACAAGACTCTGCTTCTACTGAGAAATAATTATCAGAATCATTGAAATATTTATATTTTAGTTATTAAACACGATTGACCATGAGGATGTTAAAAGTCTTAAATACTGAAACTGTCATAAATACTGGAAATATAAATGGATGTTTAAATTTTTATTTAATGAAGAATCGAAAGAAAAATCACATTCTTTGTGCTCTGCAGTACTTGTTGAAATATTGATTAAATAAATGAGAAAAGGATGAATGACTTTTCAAAAATGCTAGATCTATATTTAGGTATAATTTAGCATTTGATGCAACAGTAGCCTATTACTCATTTTAGCTAATTCACAATACATTGATTATTGTTAAACTGAGTGATCTTATACTTTAAAAGATGAAAAGTCCATCTGACTGTGATTTCATTTTAAAAGTCATTGTGCAAACCTGCTCCATTCAAAAAAGGTTTTATGAGACTACATCTTCAGTTGGCAATTAATCAACAAGTTGATGAACAGTAGGTAATTTTTAGTGTTTTTAACTATATGGTGTGGCTTTGCCACAGAATAGAAATTGCTGCCTACAGATATTTTTTGAGCCATTATTTTGTCTTGCATGGTGTACCTGTTTGAGATGTGATTTATAAACAAGCTTCAGCTTTGCCAAAGTGCCATGCTGCTTCTTTTTCCTTGGTATGTCACAAGTCATCCTCCTTTCCCCCCTACTTATTTTCGTTTTTACTGAAGGAAATGGGTCATTTTGAAGATAAAAAGTCTATCACGGTGGCCTTATTCCCTTCAGGGCCTTTCAATACGCAATAATATGACCGCCTCAGCTTCCCTAGTATAAAAGCCCACACAGGTACATCAGTTAAGTTACAGACCCTATTCTGCTTTTCCTGGAGATACAGGAGACAGGTCATTGCCTGAACACAAAACTCCTGCCGATTGCTGAAAGGCAGAGTGGTTGGAGCAAAATTCACCTCATCTCCCCAGGGGTCTGCCCTGTTCTGAACGTCTCCAAACGAAATTGATTCTTCTTTTCTTTCTTTCTTTATCAGTCTTCAATCACTGTTTTTATATCGTGAAGTGTCACCAGGTTTATGTGACCGTCCACATTTCATAAAGTGAGAGGACACATGATAAAAATCTAAGAATAGCATCATAAATCATCCATGCCTTTGAATGGCTTGGAAATGTTCAATGCCTTAGTTTTGGTCCAGATGTTCAACTAGCTCCTTTTATACCAGCCTGACATGCATCAGCTGAAAAAAAAAAACAGCGAGTTCAAGAAAACTGTGCTGTTTTGCTTTCGCCTTAATATTTGGTGTATTTTCTGTTTTTTACTTCGCCATTTATTGAAGGGTAGAATGATGTCTTACCTTACCGGGATGCTATTTCCTACTACTCATGAAAGATCAAGAAATGTGGGATAAACACTTAGTATTCAGTTACTGGGTGACAATGGGGTGCTAATTGCAGAATAAAGTCATGTAGTCCTGGGACTGTGTTGTGTGACTTCAGTATAAATTTGAAGACATCAGTAATCCACGCATCAGATAGAAAACAATTTGCTGCATTGCACTATTCTCTCACTGTTCCTGTTGAAGTATGTAATTGAAATCAAATCATCCTACTCCAAATCAGAACATTTATGTGTTTGACGTTCCTACTGAATACCTGGTAAAGTGCTTAGCAAGCCCAGAAAGAAAAAGTGACCTGTCCACAGATATGCGAGCGTTTAGCAGCCCAGCTGCAACAAGGACTTAGTTTTTTCTTTCCCATAAGAGTACTTTTTCTAATATCCTAAAGGATTTAGGAGTCGCTAGGTGGTGTAAACAGTTAATGTGCTCGGCTGCTAACTGAAAGGTTGGAGGTTCTAGCCTACCTAGAGTTGCCACTGAAAAAAGGCCTGGCAGTCTACTTCTGAAAATGAGCCACTGAAAACCTTGTGGAGTACAGCTCTACCCTGATACCCCTGGAGTCGTCACAAGTCAAAGTTGACTTGACGGCAACTGGTGTTTGAAGGACTTAAATCAAGAAATAAAACTCAATCTCACCTCATTCACTGTATAAACCAAACTGTCCATGACTGATCTTACTAGAAAGAAATGTTATTTAAATTTGCATTTGGAATTTCTTTAATAACAAGTTTATTTGTTTGCCGGAAAGTTGATTCAAGTCTATATTCATCTTAGTATATGTATTTTCCTTATTACTCCTCAAATTATAAGAAATATTTAAAGCAATTTTTAATTTCTAAAGAAATACTTGTATTTGATGCTGTGAAAGAGCTTGGACAAAGCAACACAACGAGTGGAGCCCTGACGACGGAAACATCTGCAAACATTGGAACTCACAGCCCCTCTTCATCGCATGTAGAAACAAGAAGGACTGGGAACACAAAAATTGGGAGTGAGAACACCTGGGTTGCAGTCTCTGTTCTTTCCTTGATTTATGTGATCACAAGCAAGGTACTCAGCTTTTGTATGCTCGGCTTCCACGTGAGTAAATCAGTGAATGCTAAGACTCTGCCCAGCTCTTGTAGATGAGATTGTATCTATTTTTTTTTTTTTTTTAACACTCTTGGTAATATTAAGAATTGGTATTAGGCACACAAAAAACTTGCATGTCTCCTTCTTTCAAGACACAGTTACTCAGTTTTCCAGGGGCTGAAGTAAATTCTAGAAAAACACAGATGAATGTAACACATTTTGTGTTTGAGGAGTCCAGCCTGATACAGGAGACAGACACATACGTTAGCTATGTACAAGTGGGTTTAATGGCAAGGGTGGTTGAAATCAGATAGCCTGAGTTAAACCTCAACTCTGCCATTTACTAGCTCTGAGCAAGATGCCTCGGTTTCTTTGTGTATAAAATGGGAATAATAGGACTGCCTCTTAGGATTTTTGAATAATTAAGTGATATCGTGCGTGTAATACATGTAGAACAATGTGTGACTCATAGTAATTATTCAATAAATGGTGGTAGTGATGATGATGGCTACATTGGCAATGTTTTTTATGGTATGAGCCAAGAATTATGGGAACACATAAAAGGTGATCTTTCCCTTGTGTAAAAGCCATGAACAAGTCATGAAAGGCTTCAAAGACATGGTAATGTTTGAAGTGAGCTTTGAAGTAGAAGTATTTGTGTATCTCCAGGTGGTGACCCAGTGGTTAAGAGCTGGGCTGCTAAACAAAAGGTCAGCAGTTCGAATCCACCAGCTGCTCCTTGGAAACCCTATGGGGCAGTTCCATTCTGTCTTATAGGGTTGCCATGGGTTCGAATTGACTCAATAGCAATGAATTTTTATTTGTTTGTTTGTTTTTGAGGAGGTCTCTTAGAAAAATGTTTTATATTGTATATATAAGCACAAATAACAGTTGTTACCATTTTAAGTTCTTACTTTGGGGTCTGGTCTCTCAATTTTCATGCTTTCTTTTTTTCTGTGTAATTTTGTGGAGGAGAGCATTTGTATGTAAAAAACAGTATGGTTAACATTTAATATGCTGTAATATTTCCATTTTGATGTTTGCTTTCACCTTGGTTGTCAGCTGACCGTGCTTCGAGTCATTGTCAGTGGACAGTTGTGATACAATGTGAAGGCATCTGCTGAATTAACACACACGAAAATAACAGCAAGATCTTCTCAATCTGAGCTCCAGATACTATATCCGGTGATTTTTTTTTTTTTTTCTTTTACACAAAGGTGTTATCAGTGTTTCTGAAAACTCTGTTCCCTGATAGGAAGCAGATGGGTTGCAGAGCACGCTGTCTCTAATATAAATGCCATCTTGATCTGTGCTTCATTATACAGAGTATTAGTAGAATGATTGGTCTTACCTGTAAGCTACCCTTTCTATCTCCTTCACCCACATACAGGTTGTTAAGTCGCCAAAGGGTGTGTTACCCCAGTGCACTTTTAAAGCTTTCCTCTCGGGAAATGTGGTATCTTCACAGGAAAGGTCAGGAAGATTTCATTGTCTTTGCTCACTAATTTTAGATTTCTGTTCCTTTAAAATAATAAAAAAAAGAGTTCCCTTAGAGCTAAGAAGAAAGTAAAACTAAAGCTACCAGGACATAGTAATATATAAAAAAAAAAATAGGTTTGCTTAAAATATTTTTTTTTCTTAGCTTTTTATTTTTATTTTTTCTTTTAATAATTTTTATTGTGCTTTAAGTGGAAGTTTACAAATCAAGTCAGTCTGTCACATATAAGCTTATATACACCTTCCTCCATACTCCCACTTACTCTCCCCCTAATGAATCAGCCCACTCCCTCCTTCCAGTCTCTCCTTTTGTGACAATTTTGCCAGTTTCTAACCCTCTCTACCCTCCTATCTCCCCTCCAGACAGGAGATGCCAACACAGTCTCAAGTGTCCACCTGATACAAGTAGCTCACTCTTCGTCAGCATCTCTCTCCAACCCATTATCCAGTCCCTTCCATGTCTGATGAGTTGTCTTCGGGAATGGTTCCTGTCCTGGGCCAACAGAAGGTTTGGGGACCATGACCGCTGGGATTCCTCTAGTCTCAGTCGGACCATTAAGTCAGGTCTTTTTATGCGAATTTGGGATCTGCATCCCACTGTTCTCCTGTGACTACAAAATTAGAATAGGCTAAAAAGACACCAAAAAATGGACCCAAAATACATTGGCTTGGTAAAATAGAAGTTTATTTCCCAGGCTCATAACAATCTAGGGTGGGTAAGAGTGGTTATCTGATCCACATAATTATTCAGGGATCCAGGCAGCTGGGGGTTCTGCCTCTTCAACGTGTGCCTTCCAGAATGATTCTTCCATTCAGTAGAATGAGGGTCAGAACTTGGAGCAGCTTGTGAGAGGTTTTATACGACAGGTCTGGATGTAACACATCTTATTTTTTTCTCACATTAGTTTGACCTGAGTCACATGGCCTTTCTTGGCCATGCATGGGGAACTGGGAAATATAGTCTAGCTTAGTTCTGTGGAAGAAGAGAAAAATGGATGTTTGTGGACCAGTAGCAATCTCTGTTGCACTCACTTATTTATTCCTTTGTTCAACATTTTTTAGAAGCAACCTATGTGTTAGGCATCATGCTAGTTGCTGTGTTTATCACTGCATTGGTCTTCCTGTGGTGTTTCAGGGAAACAGATAATTAATTGATGCCTTGCACAAGAGAAATGAGACTAAATATACAGCTAAACCAGAGAGGGAACTGGAGAATTCAGATATTTGTTTCCTAGGGCTATTATAACAAGTTATCACAAACCAAGCAGCTTAAAATAGCAGAAATTTCTTTTTTCTCAATTCTGGAAGCTAGAAGTCTGAAATCAAGGTATCAGCAGGGCCATGCTCCTGCTGAAGGCTCTAGGGGAGGGTCCTTCCTCGCCTCTTCCTATCTTCTGGTGGTTGCTAGAAATCCTTTGCATTCCTTGGCTTGTAGATGCATCACACCAATATCTGCCTCCTTCTTCATGTGGCATTCCCCCTGTGTGTCTTTTCTGTGTCTGTATCTAAATTTCTCTCTTTATGTAGGGACACCGGTCATTGGATTAAGAACTAGTATGACCTCATCTTAACTTGATAAGATCTGCTAAAAACCTATTCCCAAATAAGGTCACTGTTTTAGTCATCTAGTGCTGCTGAACAGAAATACCACAACTGGATGGCTTTAACAGAAGTTTATTGTCTCACAGTTTAGTAGGCCAGAAGTCCAAATTCAGGGTGTCAGCTCCAGGGGAAGGCTTCCTCTGTTGGCTCTGGAGCAAGGTCCTTGTCATTGATCTTCCCCTGGTCTAGGAGCTTCTCCACACAGGAACTCTGGGTCCAAAGGACGCACTCTGCTCCCAGAGCTGCTTTCTTGGTGATACGAGGTCCCCCTGTCTCTCTGCTTACTTCTCTCTTTTATATCTCAGAAAAGATTGGCTCAAGACACAATCCAATCTTGTAGATTGAGTCCTGCCTCAGTCTACACACAACTGCCACCTGTCCCACCTCGTTAACATCATAAACCAAAAAAAAAAAAAAATCAAACCCACTGCCATTGAGTTGATTCCAACTCATAGCAGCCCTATAGGACAGAGTAGAACTGCCCCACAGAGTTTCCAAGGAGTGCCTGGTGGATTTGAACTGCCGGGCTCTTGGTTAGCAGCTGTAGTACTTAACCATTACACCACTAGGGTTTCCCGTTAACATCATAGAGGTAGGATTTACAACACATAGGAAAATCACATCAGATGACAAAATGGCGGACGGTCACACAATACTGGCCTAGACAAATTGATACGTGTATTTTGGGGGGACACAATTTAATCCATGACAGTCACAGTCACAGGTTTTAGGAATTATGACGTGTATATCTTTTCAGAAGACAATTCTACCCGCTATACTTAGTTTTTTTGGATTAATTCCTATTTTTGAGGAGTGAAGGATAGCAGATACTTCTGGTCGTGACATTATTTTTTTTTCTTCCCTGACACCTGTGTGAATCAGCCTTAGCAAGAGCAGAATTTTTGTTGGTATTATTAGTCTTTTATAAGAATATATCCCCTTATTATTGACATTAGAAGAACAGAAAGGTTGTATACTAGCTCCATAAGCTTTTTGACGTAAGGAACATTGTGTAATCACCACCCATACATTAAGAAATTTTCATTTTAGTGTAGGTTAAATGAAGGCAGATACAATGCTATGCTGCTTATAGTTCTCATTCATTTCTGAATATATTTTATAATAAAAAAGTATGATGTTTGAGTGTTTAAATAAGATCATGAAATAACAATTTACTTGGCTTAGAAATTGAGGCACAATCCGAGTCTAATCTCTAAAATCTACAAGATACTGCAAAACCTCAACCACAAAAAGACAAATAACCCATTTAAAAAATGGGCAAAGAATGTGAACAGGCACTTCACCAAAGAAGACATTCAGGCAGCAAACAGATACATGAGGAAATGCTCACGATCATTAGCCATTAGAGAAAGGCAAATCTAAACCACAATGAGATACCATCTCACCCCAACAAGGCTGGCATTAATCCAAAAGACACAAAATAATAATGTCAGAGAGGTTGTGGAGAGACTGGGACACTTATACACTGCTGCTTTTTTTTTTTTTTTTGGATGGGAATGTAAAATAGTACAAGCATTTGGAAATAGATTTAATGCCTCCTTAAAAAGCTGGGAATAGAAGTACCATACAATCCAGCAATCCCACTCCTTGGAATATATCCTAGAGAAACAAGAGCCCTCATATGAATAGATATATGCATACTCATGTTCATTGCAGCACTGTTCACAATAGCAAAAAGATGGAAACAACCTAGGTGCCCATCAACAGATAAATGGATAAACAAATTATGGTATAGTCACACAATGGAATACTGTGCAACAATAAAGAACAATGATGAATCCAGGAAACATCTCATAACATGGATGAAGCTGGAGGGCATTATGCTGAGTGAAATTAATCTCAAAAAGACAAAGATTGTATGAGACCACTATTATAAGAACTCAAGAAAAGGTTTAAACACGAAAACATTCTTTGATAGTTACAAGGGTAAGGAGGGAGGTACAGGGGTATTCAGTAGCTAGATGTTGTTGTTGTTGTTGTTGTTAGGTGCTGTCAAGTTGGTTCTGCCTCATAGCGACCCTGTGCACAACAGAACAAAACACCGCCTGGTCCTGAGCCATCCTTACAATCGTTGTTATGCTTGAGCTCCTTGTTGCAGCCACTGTGTCAATCCACCTCATTGAGGGTCTTCCTCTTTTCTGCTGACCCTGTACTCTGCCAAGCATGACGTCCTTCTCCAGGGACTGATCCCTCCTGACAACATGTCCAAAGTATGTAAGATGCAGTCTCGCCATCCTTGTTTCTGAGGAGCATTCTGGTTGTACTTCTTCTAAGACAAATTTGTTCCTTCTTTTGGCAGTCCATGGTATATTCAATATTCTTTGCCAACAGCACAATTCAAAGGCATCAATTCTTCTTTGGTCTTCCTTATTCATTGTCCAGCTTTCACACGCATTTGTTGCGATTGAAAATACCATGGCTTGGGTCAAGCGCACCTTAGTCTTCAAGGTGACATCTTTGCTCTTCAACACTTTAAAGAGGTCCTTTGCAGCAGATTTACCCAATGCAATTCATCTTTTGGTTTCTTGACTGCTGCTTCCGTGGCTGTTGATTGTGGATCCAAGTAAAATGAAATCCTTGACAACTTCAATCTTTTCTCCGTTTATCATGATGTTGCTCATTGGTCCAGTTGTGAGGAATTTTGTTTTCTTTATGTTGAGGTGCAATCCATACTGAAGGCTGTGGTCTTTGATCTTCATTAGTAAGTGCTTCAAATCCTCTTCACTTTCAGCAAGCAAGGTTGTGTCATCTGCATAATGCAGGTTGTTAATGAGTCTTCCTCCAAACCTGATGCCCCGTTCTTCTTCATATAGTCCAGCTTCTCGTATTATTTGCTCAGCATACAGATTGAATAGGTATGGTGAAAGAATACAACTGTGACACATATCCTTTCCTGACTTTAAACCAGTCAGTATCCTCTTGTTCTGTCCCAACAACTGCCTCTTGATCTATGTAAAGGTTCCTCATGAACACAATTAAGGGTTCTGGAATTCCCATTCTTTGCAATGTTATCCGTAATTTGTTATGATCCACACAGTCGAATGCCTTTGCGTAGTCAATAAAACACAGGTTAACATTGGCGAAAAACAAGGCTCCAGGAATTGATGCAATAACTAGATGGCAGGCAAGAATTATTTTAAGTGAAGAGATGGACAGCACACAGTACCGGGGAAGTCAGCATCACTGGACTAAACAAAAAGCTAAGAAGTTTCCTGAATGCAGCCAAACACTTCGAAGGACAGAGTAGCAGGAGCGAGGGTCTGGGGACCATGGTTTCAGGGACATCTAGGTCAACTGGCATAACAAAGTTTATTAAGAAAATGTTCTGCATCTCACTTTGGTGAATGGCATCTTAAAAGCTAGCGAGGGGCCATCGAAGATGCAGCAGTTTGTTCTAACCCACCTGGAGCAAAGGAGAGTGAGGAACACCAAAGATACAGGGAATTATTAGCCCAAGAGACAGAAAGGGCCACATAAACCAGAGACTTCATCAGCCTGAAACCAGAAGAACTAAATGGTGCCTGGCTACCAGCAATCACCGCCCTGATAGGGACACAACGGAGAGTCTCTGAAGAGCAGGAGAAAGGTGAAGGGCAGAACTCAGATTCTAGTAAAAAGATCAGACTTAAAGGTCTGACTAAGACTGGAGGATCCCTAGAAGACATGGCCCCCGGACTCTGTATTAGCCCCAAAGTAAAACCATCCCCGAAGCCAACTCTTCAAAGATTAGACTAGGCTATAAGACATAAAATGATGCTTATGAAGACTGTGCTCCTTAGCTCAAGTAGATACATGAGACTAAATGGGTGGCACTTGTCCCTAGGTGAGATGAGAAGGCAGAAAGGGATAGGAGCTGGTTGAGTGGAAACAGGAAATCTGGGAGGAACGTGGTGTCACATTATGGGGAGGGCAACTAGCGTCACATAACAATGTATGTATAAATTTTTGTACGCGCAACTACCATGAGCTGTAAACTTTCACTTAAAGCACAAATAAATAAATAAAATATGTGTTAAAATCCTAAAAAAAAACAAGGCAGTTTTTCTGACAATCCGATCATACAGACCTTTTTTCCTTTTTCCTTTCTTTCTTTTTTTAAGCTTCACCTCTCCAGATGGTTATCAATATGGATAAAATTACTCAGGCAGGAAGCATGCCTCTGTGATTATTGTAGAGGGGAAAACAAAGGTTAGAAGTTCTGGATTCTGTTCCTGCTTTCCATACTAACTAACTGCTGATACTACCTTTGGCAGTTTTTATTCATGGGGTTGGTATGAGTATCCTAATCTGAAAAATGAGGGCGTTACATTCACAGCTATCAACAGCATCTTTTAGCTGTAAAATTCTGAGTCTGCTAACTATTTTGTTAGTATAAATTGTTGTTTAGGGGCATGAAATGGATGCTTATAAAATATGCTGGGGGGAGCATAGCAATCATTGTTCAAACTATCTTTCAAATAAGAGTAATCTGAATCTGTAGTAGCTACTTGATTCAGCTATATGACCTTGAGACTATTTTATAACCTGTCTGTCTACAGTTTCCTCACTAGTTAAAAACAGTGAGGGTTACTCAATTATCAACATCATGGAGTTTGGATGAGAATTTAATTAGATAATGTCTGTCTGATAGTCTAAGCTCTCAAAAAATGTTGATCATTTGAAATTCATACGTCATTCTCTTTTCCCAGTGCATTGTGTTTTTACAAAAGTTAGGGAAAATGGCATGAGATTTTTCTAAAGCCATCCTCCCTTTTTATGTGAAATTTGGGTATTAGCAGTGGAGCCCTGCGTGACTTTAGAGCTTGCATCCCTATCTGTCAGTCCTTGGGATCTGTTTTTCTCTTTTGATTCTTTAAATTATTTATATAAAAATATTAAAGAGCACTAGGATCAGATGTTGTAGATTGGAAGCAGGAAATAGATGAAGAAAATTAATCTATTTTACATTTATATAGCTCTGTGGAACAGGTGAGATTTGGTATTAATTTGAATAGTAATGATGCTTACCACTATTGCAGCACTCTATATTTCCAGAACATTTTACAGACTTCAATTTATCTAAACACCGTCTCTGTGGGCTAAGTAAATATGCTCACTTTACAACTGAGGAAATTTAACAAAATGGCCAATTTACCTTAGTCATTTACTATATTGACTATTATCAAATTAAGTACATCTGGATTTTACATGCTGATCATACATGCTCTTTGGTTTTTATTTTTATTTTTTATTCTTATCCTACCTGAAATCTACTCTCTCTAGAATTTAGTTGCCTATCTGTAAAACGGAATGCCTAAAAGGGAAGAAGATAGTGTAGACATCCCTTTCTATCATCAAAGACTGTGATTTTGTAATTTCTGAATTACATATTGGTTTATAATTGATCAACTCCCATATGTGCCTGGCATATTTTCTCTCTTCTGAATTCAATACTGTTGGGTACTATGTCCTGAGTACCAATTTTTTCAGAATTTTCAGCCCTTTATCTTTTTTTCCTTTTTTAGGGCAGGGCGAACCTCCATATTTGCTTTGTTGTTGTCTTTAGGTGTCCTCGTGTCGATTTTGACTCATAGCAATCCCATGTGGCAATGTACAACTGACTGCCCCATAGGGTGTTCTAGGCTGTAACCTTTCTGGAAGTGGATCACCAGGTCTTTCTCCTGGGAGCCGCTGGGTGAATTCGAACCACTAGCCTTTCCATTAGAAACCAAGTGCTTAACCATTGTGGCACTAGGTCTCCTAATATTTGCTTTACCATAGTTTATCTCTCATCCTACTTTTTTACTTCTTAGACCAGTTTGTAGAGCACTAGACATGGGAATCAAAAGATCAAGGTTGATCCTCTTCACTTCATTCTCTCCTTAGATCTTACTAGATCAGAGAGCTTAGAAACATAATTTAAACCCTTTGAGCTATACTTTCTCCTCTGTAAATGGGATTAATAAATATGAACTCATATGGTTGATGTGAGAATCACATGCCATAAAAATGTGTAAAAGTGCTTACAAGTGTGGCTGGAGCATAATACACTATGGTTTCTTCCTCCCAAGTCTGTAGGTTAAGATGGAACTGGGAAGACCTTGAGATTGGTTTTCTTCCAATTAAAATAAATATTTGCAAATGATCTGTAAGTTGTCTCCATTCTTTAACACAGGCTTGACTATATTACTGTTTTGATTATATAAATTAAGAAATGATGTATGCCTCATAAAATATTATATGTTTTTCAAAAAAAGTAATTTAACTCATTGGGAATACGTAGGAAACATCATGCCTTAAGATGTATTTTACAATACTTTGACATTTTCCTAGCAAGTGTCAGGTTCGGAGACCCAATTTTCTTTTTAGTGCTGTGTAAAGTTTTAAAAATATAATTTCAAACTGGAAAAAAAGTATATTGCTCTTTCTAAATCTTGTGGCAAAGACAATGCAAAGAAGGACATAAAGCCTGTTTGACTCCCATACAGTAAATAGTTTTGACTTATTTATGGAGATTGGTTGGATGACTTGTGATTTCAGCTGGCGGTACCTTATATTCAGGCCATCATACAGCTGTATAAAAACCCAGTGCTTTTTTTTTTTTTTAATACTTTTTTCCCTATGTTGAGTTGTTGGTCTCAGTTTAGACTACTCACACCAGGTCTTTTTAGGTCTAAATTCATAATCAGGGAAAAGGAACAGTGCCTAAGAAATTGCCTATAATCTCTAAAAGACTTATCTTGCTCCTGTATTCTGTGCATTCAAGCAACTAATTATTTGAGTTTGAATACTAGTGGATTAGGACCACAAACAAGGAGTGCTTCTCTTTGCCTTCATATTAGGCGTTTTCTGTAACATGTGTCATGTGACACTAGTGACATGAGTTATAAGTGTAAAGTACACGAAGGGTAGAATCACTTGACAGAGCTGGAAAATGCTGGGTTAAAAGCAAGGTAAACAGCTTCGTAACCATCGGAGCCCTTAATATGTCTGGCACTGATTTTGAGAATCCAAGAAGGGAATACATTAGCGCTTCCTAGACTTACATAATCACAGATCCTAGCTCATGGGATGTTTTCTAATAGAGATCATTTAGAAAATGTGAATCATTTTTTTAATATTCTTGCCATGTATTTGTCTAAACTCTATTTAAATATGTACAATAATGAGTAGTCACTTACCATGATGATGATGAAGATGATAATGACCGTGGCTAAATAGTGCTGTCTATGCACAGTTTTCTGTATTAACTATTTTAATCCTCCCTCAATCCTGTGAAGTAAAGTAGGTACTATTATTTTTCCCATTTCACGGTTGAGGAAATCGAGGCCTAGAAGGACTAGGTAAATTGCTCCAGGTAACACAGCAGAAGTGGAGCTGGATTTTGGTCCTAGGAAATCTTGTCAAGAGTTCATTAATTTAATCACAACACTATACTCTGTTTATGTAAATTGATAGATTAATAGATATAAAAATGTACATAGATACAGATGTAGACATTTGCGGCTACAGATATGTGGATGTATGGAGTAGCCATTTGGTAGATATCCGGGATAACAATAGCTTAATAATTAAAAGTATATTCAACTCCTAATTTACCACGTGAAAAATTTTTAATTTTCTTTGAGCTCTGATTTCCTCATGTAGAGAATGAGAATAAGATTGTTGTTGTTATTGGGTGCCATCAAGTCAATTCCAATTCATAGAGACAACATGTGAGGGAGTAGAACGTCCCCATAAGAGTAGGACTTCCTCATAGGTTTTTCTTGGCTATAATCTTTACTGGAGTGGATTGCTAGGTCTTTCTCCTACAAAGCTGCTGAGTGGGTTCAAACCACCAGCCTTTTGTTTAGCAGCCTAGCACTTAACAGTTGCGCCACCAGAATTCATTGAACATAAAATAAAATCTACCAAACCCATTGCCATGGAGCCCATTCTGACTCATAGCGATCCTGTAGGAGAGTAGAACTCTTCCACAGGGTTTCCAAGGATCCACTGGTGGATTTGAACTGCCAGCCTTTTTGGTTAGTAGCCAAACACTTAACCATTGTGCCATCAGTGCTCTGAGAACAAGATAAGGACTTGTTTTTTTAAAGTAGGCAGGTCAAATAAGATAATGCATTGAGTGTATAGCCTGGAGCCTGGCACATGATAAGGGTTCAGTAAACATTAGCTCCTATCGTTATTATTCGGACCACTATTAATAAATGTGTTGAACAGGACAAGCCTAAACACAGACCCTGGTGTACTGACTAGCCTGTCAGTAACTCCATGCAACTGAAGGGCAAGCATGATGAATCCTGGCTTAGGCTTCTCTGGTCCAGTAGTAGTATGCCTTTATCAGAGTTCTTGTCTTGCCTCTTTTAAAGCCATATAATTACTCAGAACGTATAAATCCATCTAGTAGATTAAATTGGATAAGAAAGCAAGTAAAATTTTCTTACCGTTTAGATTTAATGTCAGAGAATGCCAAGGAGAGACATATTTATTATGCTTATTTTCATGGCTTTATGAGACAGTAGATTGGGAAATCATGAGTTTGTGAAAAACAAATCTTAACTCAGAACAAATTGTCCTGCAGAATCAGGACTTAAAAGCAGTCCCTTGTTGAAGTCTCTTTTCTGATGTGAGACTCAAACAGGATTCTTATATCGACCATGCAGTAGGCCTAGCATTTCAAGGAGCTCCCACACACAGGTTGCTCTCTGGCCCCCACACCAGGACTGGCTCGATGTATGTGTGTGTTTGTGTGTGATATCTACATTATATTGCTGTACAATCAAATTTTACCTGTCTTTCAGGAATTTTTAATTTTATTTTTAACTAGCACATAGCTTTAGACAATATTCTTTAAAAAAATTCATTCCAGTTAGATACATAGATAACTAGTTGGAACTGAGTTGACTTCAACTTAGGTGATCTTTTGTACAACAGAATGAAACGTTGCCTGGTTCTGCATCATCCTCACAATGGCTGCCTTAGAGTCCATAGTTGTGGCTGTTGTGCCACTCCATCTCACTGAGGGTCTTCCACGCCCTCATTGGCCCTCTCCTTCACCAAATATGATGTCTTCTTCCACCAATTTATCCCTCCTGATGACATGTCAAAAACAAGTGAGTTGGATGTTTTGTTATGTTACTTAAGGTTTTCATTGGCTAATTTCAGAAGTAGGTCTCCAGGTCTTTCTTCCTAGTCTGTTTTAGTCTGGAAGCTCTGCTGAAGCCTGTCCACCACAGATGACCCTGCTGATTTTTGCAATACTGGTGACATAGCTTCCAGCATATTGGTCTAAGTTTGAAATCCTCAGTTTGAAAGGTGTTGTTGCTACTACTGCCTCCACTCAGATCCTGATTTTTTTTTCTTTTGCTTGGATTTTACTATATATTACTAACTGGTTTCCATCCTGGTATTGCAGCAATAAATATCTCATTGCTATCAGAGTGACCTATTGAAGGTATAAAGATATCACAATTTCCCTAGCTTAAATCATAGGCCATAACTGATGTCAAAAGAATAAACCCCAAACTCTTTACCATAACGTAAAAGATTTCTTGTGACCTGGCCCCTGCCTAGCTCCCCAAGTTTATCATCTCACTTATTTTCTATGGTAATATCGAATCAGGAGCCCTGGTGGCACAGTGGTTCAGTGCTTGGGTGCTATCTGAAAGGTCAGCAGCTTAAACCCACCAACCGCTCCATGGGAGAAAGATGTGGCAGTCTGCTTTTGTAAAAATTAGAGCCTTGTAAACCCTACAGGGCAGTTCTACTCTATCTTATAGGGTCGCTAGGAGTGGGAATTGACTCGATGGCTATGGGTTTAGTTTTCTGTTAATATCAAATCGCTTACAGCTCTCCCAATGAACAGTGCCATTCCTTAATATTGTGCTTTTATTTATGCTATTCTTTACTACCCAGAACAGCCTATTAGTACTTTAAGGGTAGCGTCTTTGACCTTTTTACCTGAGCAGTATTTATGGTGCCTTGTATATAGTAGATACTCCATCAGTATTTGGTAAGTGAATGAAGAAACGGCATGCATGCTGAACCACCGTTTCTAAGACACTTCTTTATTTTCAGAGAAGAGGTAATTACCCCACCTTCATATTACAATAATTATAAATTACTTTACCTTGCACATACTATTTACTAATTGTACTTGTCACAATATATTTGTCTTTGTCTTCAGTTAGGCCATAAATTCCTTAAGGAAGAACCTATGTCTTATTTGTCTTCATATCTCATTGCCTTCCATGGTTCCTAGAATGCATGCCTATTAAACTCAACTTTTGCTTTCATTCTGACTAGATTATTTTCCTGTTTTCCACTCAAAATTGCATTGCTGGTTTCTCAGCTTTTATGTAGTGACAGCAGAGCGGCCAGGTGGTAAGGTATTGAGATGTACAATTCAGTCTTTCTCTGTAGTCCTATTTTACCGTGACTAAGTTAGACAACAAACAATGCTTTCACCATCTGGGGTCAGTTCATGTAACTAGCAACATCCCAGAATGCTAATAGTCTGGTTTCTTGAAATCACTTTAAATCATTGTTTGCAAAATGTGTTTACGTTGCATTTAAAATATTTTTTAGAAGGGATGTTTGCATTTTTAGCAATAATTTTTTCAAAGAGTTTATGTAAGAGGGACATCAAACATTTCACATACACCACATAGAAGTTTCTATGGAAGTGTATGAAAATTGCAAAGCTAGTCCTGTTTGCTGCTTATATCTTGGCCCTTTCATGGATGAAGCCAAAAGATGCAAAAGTTTCACACAATCACTCCTCCTGGAAGCATATCCTAGTTCGAATGGCTCTCAACACTCAAATGTGGCAAGACCAACTTTCTTGTTTTTTAAACAGTTGCTTCAGTATCGGCTGTGACACCAGAATGTACTGAAGTGGCTCAAATGCCTGCCAAGTCACCTCCGGGGCAGAAAATGTGAGTGGTAGGGTTCTCTACCCATAACCATTTGAGATGGTTTATAACTAAAACACATAAATAGAATAGTGAAAGACAAGCTGAGAATTCAAAAATTACATTGCACATAAAGGATGATTACCACAAGAAATTGGAATAAGTTGTAGCTGCACCTGACCATTCAGCTTCGTGATTACTTCTGTATCATTGGTGAGCAAGGGAGAAGATAAAATTTGTTCAAAGTCTCCTATGTGTAGCAATCAACAGCCATGGAAGCAGGAGTCAAGAAATCAAACAACACTTTGCAAAGGGTAAATATGCTGCAAAGGACCTTTTTAAAGTGTTAAAAAGCAAAGATGTCACCTTGAAGACTAAGGTGTGCCAGACCCAAGCCATGGTATTTTCAATTGCGTCATATGCATGTGAAAGCTGGAATAAGGAAGTCCGAAGAGGAATTGATGCCTTTGAATTGTGGTGTTGGTGAAGAATATTGAATATTCCATGGACTGCCAAAGAACGAACAAATCTGTCTTGTTAGAAGTGCAGCCAGAGCGCTCCTTGGAGGCAAGAGTGGTGAGACTGCGTCTTACATACTTTGGACATGTTGTCAGGAGGGATCAGTCCCTGGAGAAGGACATCATGCTTAGCAGAGTACAGGGTCAGCAGAAAAGAGGAAGACCCTCGATGAGGTGGATTGACACAGTGGCTGTAACAATAAGCTCAAGCATAACAACGATTGTAAGGATGGCGCAGAACCAGGCAGTGTTTTGTTCTGTTGTGCATAGGGCTGCTATGAGTGGGAACTGACTCAATGGCACCTAACAACAACAACATATGTAGCAAACTCAGGAATCACTCCCTTTTTCTTTCTCTCCGTCACCTGGTTTTGCTTCTGTATTTTAAGAAGAGTACCAAAAGGAAGGGAAATATCACCTAAAGTCTTGAATTTGCCAACCTTAAGTTGTAAAGTTACTTTTAATATCAGTTATTACAGTCCACTGCGGTAACAAAAAATGTTCTTTCTGAGTGTCATCTTGAATTGTTCAAATTTATACCTATCCTGGTACTAAACATACATTATGTTAACTGAATAAAATATTTATAAAAAAACTTGTATTTTTATTTTGGAAATTACTTAGATGTGACAGTCTAGTCTTTTGTCATATGTCTCTTAGAACTGTGACTTTAATAGTCAATGGAAGTAATGTCTTTGTAAAGCAGTTTGCAAATCACTTTTAAAATATGTTCACGTGATGAGTTATTTTTATTATTTCCAAAGCTAATCTTTATTCACATCACAGTAAAAAGAAGCACATTTTTAAAATTAAAATTGATAGAATAGAGCCATTATTATTTATTTTTTAAACAAAAGAAATATGATACCTCTGTTGTTTTGTTTGTTTTGATTATGATGTTATGGAATTATGGTACCCTCTTCTGTTTTAATGTAGTTTTTATTTTCTATTAAGAAATTTTGCTAAATTATTGTTTATTTAATAGGCAGAAGAAATATTTAATAATGTAAAATAATTAGACTATTATAAACCTTAATTCTATGGGATTTAATTATCATAAACCTTATGGTATATATCTAGGTGAACTTCACTTTTTTCCCCCCCAGGCTTTTTTCCAGAAAGCCAGTTTTCAAAAGATGTTTTCTTGTTTTGTTTTGCTTTTTCCTGCAGGAGTTGCAATACTAGTATTAAAAGATGCATTTCCATTATTCTTCATTGTTTCCTATGTTCCACCCATTATGCCTGAAGTATCTGTATCATCACAAGACAGAAAACAAAAAGCTAGTCTTTCCAAGAACAAAGTGTGAAACAAATTGATTCTAAAATTGCACTGTGCCGTGCAAGCTGTGAGGTTCTAGAGGATAGAAAAGTGTGATCAGTTTCTCTGAAAACATGATTAAAATGGCATTTAGGCTCCATCATTTTTGGTTTCCACGCAATAATTTAATTAAGTGGCCTTCTCCAGGGACTGATCCCTCCTGACAACATGTCCAAAGTATGTAAGACGCAGTCTCACCATCCTTGCCTCCAAGGAGCACTCTGGCTGCACTTCTAACAAGACAGATTTGTTCGTTCTTTTGGCAGTCCATGGAATATTCAATATTCTTCACCAACACCACAATTCAAAGGCATCAATTCCTCTTCGGACTTCCTTATTCATTGTCCGGCTTTCACATGCATATGATGCTTGGGGAAGCTTTTTAGTCCAAATTTAGAATAAATTAACAGTGTATAACATTACAGAATATATATGCTTGGTAAAGTAGAGGGTCAGGGAAAAGAGTAAGACCCTCAGTGAGATGGATTGACACAGTGGCTGCGACAATGGGCTCAAACATACCTACTATGATGAGGATGGCAGAGTATGCAGCAACGTTTTGTTCTATTATAGATAGGGTCGCTATAAGTTGGAACCGACTCGATGCCTAATGACAACAACGCAGAATATATGTTTTAGAAAGCAACTGTTTATTTTCTCTCTGCAGAAGGTGTTTAAAACTGAGAGTTAAATGCTGTAGGAATTAATGAAAAGTATTTTTGAATTTGAGTTCGGTTGAAAGCATTCAGGTATAGTTAGTCCAATGATCACTACAGAGGAGACCCTGGGCGGCATAAGCAGTGAAGTGCTCTACTACTAGCTGAAAGGTTGGCAGGTGGTTCAAACTTACCCAGAAAGAAAAACAGAGGCACACTGGAAAAAAGGCCTAATGATCTGCTTCTGAAAGGTCACACCTTGAAAACATGGGATTGCCATGAGCTGGAATCTACTCATTGGTAACTACCTCCAACACACTACATACAAATGGTTAATCTGTTTCACACAATTAAATATTTTGATACAAAAATGTACGAAAAGTAGGCATATCAATTGTTTTATCTTGAAAGCAATGAAATGACATTCTTAATGGATAAGAAACTGAGATTTGGGACATAACGATGCAAACAGATAGGCCCATATTGGCCTCTCTTTCCCTATTCCTACACATAAAACCCATTGCCGCCAAATCGATTCTGACTCATAGAGATCCTGTAGGACAGAGTAGAACTGTCCCACAGGGTTTCCAAGGAGCGCCTGGTGGATTTGAACTGCCGACCTTTTGGTTAGCAGCTGTAGCTTTCAACCACTACGCCACCAGGGTTTCTTCTCTACTCCAGACCCATCCTAAAATTCATTATTGAAGGAGCAGCTAGGTGATGTCACTGCCCTGCTGGCTGTCAGAATAAAATTCAAATTCCATACTATGACTTGCCTAGTCTTAATATGGTTGAAAACCTGCCTAACCAATCAGAGTTTAATCCCTACCACTCATTCCTGCTGTTGATGTTGGCGTTCCCTCTGTCGAGAATATTCTTTCCCCTTGATAAATCTTCACATGCCTGGAGTTTTCTCACTATTTTGTTCTCAGAGTATTTACCCCATCAGTGAGACTATGCCCTGGTTAGTTTGACTATTTCTAGTCTACTACCACATCACCTTGCTTTATTTTCTCAATAGCACTTACCAGTACAGGATTTATATATTTGTTTCTTGGTTAGCTGGTTTGGTCTTTTTTCTTCTCCTTCTTTTACTTCCTCTCTCTTTCCCCCTTTCTTCCCTCCTTTTTTCTTTTTGTAACAGTCTACCACCTTTGACTAAAATGTGTGTTCCATGAGAGATGGGCCTCATCCATCTCCTTCAATGATATAACCCCACTGCCTAGAATAGTACCTGGGTTCTTTAATGGTATTTAGCACATGGTAGTTTTTAGTTATATAATAAATATTTTTTAAATGAAAGGCTGACCGAATCAACCGTTACGGTAGAGGGAATAAGCTATTGACCATTGCTTAGACTTCCTGCTTCTTGTAGGCATACCGTAGAACTATGGAGAGTGATAATGTGAGCATGGGTAGACCTTTTGGGTTAATTTTGTTTTGTAGCTTGTATAACTCATTACATATACACTGACATTAATGTTATTTAATGAACATTTTAAATTCTTTACCTCCTTCATCACAACATACTCCAACTTTTGCAAGTTGTGGGAAAGACATAATGTCCTCCTGCCAAAAATTCTTTGCCTATCCTGTTACTAGGGGATGATCAAAATAATACCCAAATAGAATCTTGTATCCTGGCTGGCTCACCACCACCTCCTTGGCAGTTAGATACATACATATATCCTTAATATACATTCTTTCTATCTCTGTCTCTATCAGCCTGCATCCATTCTACCTTGGATTTGCATATTTATTACACTAATTATCAAGGAATGGATCACAGTAAAACATTGGCAATATTGGACATTTGACAGATGCTATCTATATTTTCAGACAATAAATTCCCAGTTTTCCAGGTAACTCGTTAGCTTTACCCTTTTCTCTTGTTTTTATCATCGTGTTATCAAGATAGTATATAATAATAATTGTTACAGGCAAAGATCATCAATAGATACTAAAACTAGTATGTGAAAGTTTGATGAGCAACAAAGAAAATTATTAACTACAAAGAGGAAAATAGGAACTTTACAATGGAGAAACCTGATAGGTACCATCTTAAACAAGTAATCAAAGGTAACCTGACCAGTAATGGGACAAATGAATACATGTCCCTCTTAATATATTGCAATGAGAAGAATACTACATTTCTGTGGTAACCTGCCACAAAATTCACAAAGGATTCTATGAGAAAACATCAGAAAAACTCAAATTCTGCAAAATAATTAGCCTGCAATATTTTAAAATAAAGATCATGTTTTCAACTTACTGTCAGTGGGTTCTGAAAAAGTGTGCGTGTGTGTGTATGTGTGTATGTGTTGTAGATGTAGAACACAATAGAAAAAGATGGTAGAAATGATAAATGAAATGCAGTAAAATGTTAAAATTTGGACAATCTTGGGGAAATTTGAGCAATTTGTGTTATTTCAATTTTTCTTTAAGTCTGAATTTTATCAAGGTTAAAAGTTAAAATACATCTAGTCAAAGTTGCTATCTATATAATTAGAGGACAGAGTAGCCACACAGAACACTGGTGTACCCTAAACAAAACCCTTAAATATACTTAAGAAGACATATGGTATAACATGAATGTTCTGTTTCTTTATAAGCTAAAATGATATGAAAATCAAAGATTTATATTTTTCTTCTTGCAATCATTATAAGTCAGCTAGATAGTTTATGGATTTTACTTTTACAATAATGTAATAGTTAAATATATCTGTGCAGCTAATGGTTGATGAATTACCTAAATAAGGCACAGAGTTTTTTGCATCTAACTTTTTTTGATTTAAAAGAAAGAAAAAAAAAAGTTTGTAGAATTAGAACAGTTTTACAAAAGAAATAATGCTGAACGTATAACTGAGACTTCATCAAGCTGCTTTAATTTCTCAATAAAGATGTTTATTTCTTGCACTAGGAGATTTTGCTCAAAGACTTGCCAAACCTAAGCCTTCAGTTAGAATGCCTTTTAAATAGCATGAACTCCAAAAGGATGTTTATTTCTTCCAGAAGATATATTGTTTTTCAAGGGTTTTTTTAGGCTATAAAATAAGAGGTACAAAGCAGAATTTGTAATGGTTATTATCTGGCTTAAAATTCTAACAACAGGTGTTCCTTACAGACTCTGAATAGCTGGACTCTAATATGGGAGCCAGATTTACTTTGTAATGGGCTTAATATTGACCTTCCCTGCCACACTACCTGTGGGCATCATACTAGCATAATAAAATGGCTAGCATCCGAGGAATACCTTTGTTTATGGAGTTGGATACTTGCCATATCTTCAAATATAGTAACCAACATCCAATCCAGAATTACTGAAGCAGAAAAGTGAAACAGAGTGTATAATAAGAGTGTTAGAGTCATTTAGTGTGTGCTTATTTAGACTCGTTTGACTCCTTGTTTCCTGATTAAATCCATGCTCGCCCCTTTTATGACCATTTCTATAATTGCATTATCTCAGCTCTACATGGCTGAGAGTCATTTCTAAATTCAATATACGAAGCCTTGACAAACCCTGAGAATAATGGCAAGGTTTAAGTATTATATGAAGAGTACAATGGAGTAACTCTCCAAGGTCACAGAGCTAGAGAAGAGCAAAGTTCGTATATATACTCAGCTTCCTAATTTCTGTTCTTGATTCCCATCAAATCCTACTAATATGCCTCCCGATAAAATATGTATCAAAGCAAATTGTTGGATGGAATAATAAAGAAAGAATGAGGCGGAGGTGAAGGTTTATATATGGTCCCTTAGTGAATTATATCAAAATGTAGATTGAGGAGAACTGGCTACAGAAATGTTATGTTGGACATTTGCATGTCCTCAGCAAGAACTTTGAGTACTGAATTGCTTTCCCCATAAACTGATGGTTAAGAATCAAAAATCATTCCTGAGCATAAAAGCTTTAATAGCTAGCCTCTTGGCTGAACTTATGATCTGTGAGAAGTTATTGGACGGATACAGATGACCCACCAGTTTTTGGGAAAGTGAGAATGGTTAAGTGGACCAGATACAGAATAGTAGTTGGGGTAAGTTTTCATTTACCTTGTCTCAAGTCAACGTGTTGGAGTCATGGTGGTGGCTTCTTATGGAGCTAAGGACTTATAATGAACCTTTTCCAAACCTCACCCAGCCAAGCAGTATGTTGCTACATGACCTCAAATCAGAAATGTTAAACCACATTTTATCAGATAATTTCTCAGCCTTCCCAAATTCAGTTGGCTATATTTTCTAAGGAATTAAGAACAGCTTTAACTTTGTTCCCATGTGAGGATCCCTCTTCAGGAAGCCTATAACCAACTGTCCTATAGTAGAGATTTGAGAATTTGATGAGTGTCTTAGTTAACTAGTGCTGCCATAACAGAAACACCACAAGTGGATGGCTTTAACAAGGAGAAATTTATTCTCTCGCAGACTAGTAGGTTACAAGTGCAAATTTAGGGCATCAGCTCCAGGGGAAGGCTTTCTGTCTCTGTCAGCTCTGGAAGAAGATCCATGTCCTCAATCTTCCCCTGGTCAAGGAGCTTCTCAGGCACAGGGACCTTGGGTCCAAAAGACATGCTCTGCTCCAGGTGCTGCTTTCTTGGTGATATGAGGTCCCCAACTCTCTGCTTGCTTCCCTTTCCTTTTATCTCCCTTTACTTTGGATCTGGGAGGTGACTTGGGTAAGAGTGGTGTTACAATCCTACCCTAATCCTTTTTAACATAAAATTACAATCATAAAATGGAAGACAATCACAGAATACTGGGAATCATGGCCTAACCAAGTTAATACACACATTTTTGGGGGGACATAGTTCAATCCATGACAATATATTCTTAGTTTCTTCTCCCTCCCCTTTATAACCTCCAACACCTCCTTGGAATCTCCACTCTCCAACCCCATAATCATGAAGACCTGGTCATTAAATATCTCTCCTTGGCTTACCACTTATTTTATGTATCAGATTATAAATGTGGGCACAGTTCTTTTGATCAAGGAGGCAGGAAGTTGATTTTCTGTAGCCTGTCTTCCTAGGACTCTTGACTGACTAGTCTTCTTGCCACAAACCTTTGAGCTCTCTTTCTACGTGACAATACTGTATGCAGATAGTAATAAGTTACTCCTTTGTCATATGTTTTTGTTTTTTCATAGAGCTATAGAGTATATAATTCTTTTTATAACCAGTAGCCAGTTACCATCAAGGCGATTCTGACTCATGGTGACCCTATATGTGTCAGACTAGACCTGTACTCCGTAGAGTTTTCAATGACTGATTTTTCAGAAGTAGATTACCAGGCCTTTCTTCTGAGGAGTCTGGGTAAACTCAAGCCTCCAACCTTTTGGTTAACAGCTGAGCACATTAACCATTTGTATCAGCCAGGGACTCCCTATTACACTTACATAGATAGAGGAATGTGGATACCTTTACAAGCAGATATTCATGTAATAAAAAGACCAATACATGTGCGTATGGGTCCACCTCGCAGTGAGATTATTAAAAAAAAAAAAAAAAAAAATTTTTTTTTAATAATATTGAGCATTTTAAATCACACTGCCTTCTTTTTCTCCAGTCTGTCTTAGTTCAAAGCCTATTAATGGAATTAAAACTTGCAGACATGCTAATGAACATAAGTTTGCAGAGAGAGTATCTGTTTATATACAAGGATCCCAGGTAAAGGGAGATAATAAATTTCTCTTTGTTAAAGCCATCCACTCGTGGTGTTTCTGTTATGGCAGCACTAGATAATTAAGACACTTACCAAATGCTCAAATCTCACAGACTGGTGTTTGAATATCCATGAGTAACCAAAACCTGAGTCTTACTTTCTTTATTTATAAAATGAGAATAATAGCTACCTCTTGGGGTTACTATGAGGACTAAAAGAAATCATCAGTATGCAGTGTGTCTGGACCCATGAAGAATAGTGAGCATGATGGAGATGGTGGCAGTAGTGACTTTTACTTGTTTGTTTGTTTTAATATTGAAAATGAAAACGAGACCAAAAGGTGTGGCATCATCAAACAGGAATAAAGAAACTCGCTAGCTGCAAGCCAGATTCAGCTTTAGGGATTCCTTGTTGTCAAGAACAATATCTGTGCATAGGGGCTGGTGCTAGGGCCAGCTGGGTGGAAGATAATACACTGTTTGCCATTCTGAGTGCTGAAGACCATAGAAGCTTGGGCCTATGTGGAGAATCTTTTTTTTTTTCTTTTTTCTTTTTTCATCTACTACTAGCTCATATCCTACTATAAACAGTGAAGACTGAACCTTATGCCAGTATGCCAGTAAGCACATGAAAAAGTTCAACATCATTAGTTGCAAGAGAAATGAAAATTAAAACCATAAGAGATATTACGACATATCCCCTAGATGGCTAAAATGAAAAAGATATTCAGTAGCAAATATAGGTCAAGGATATGTGGGGGGAACCAGAATCCCATACGTTATGGGTGGGAATCAAAAATGGTGCAAATACTTTGGAAACCATTTTGGCAGTTTTATAAAAAGATAAAATGCATCTACCATATGACCCAGCAGTTATGTTTATGTATAAAGGAATTTATCCAAGAGAAATGGGAACATATCTATAAAATCTTTTATTAGAATGTTCATAGCAACTTCATTCATAATAGATAAAACATGGAAGGAGCCCAGGTGCCCATCAACAGAATACATTAAAGAAACTGTAGTCTGAGGAAGCCTTGGTGGCACAGTGGTTAAGCGCTTGGCTGCTAACCAGAAGTTTTGCAGTTTGAACCCATCAGCTGGTCTGCCAGAAAAAGAAGTGGCAGTCTGCTTCTGCAAAGGTGACCGCCTTGGAAATCCTATGGGGCAGTTCTGCTGTGTCCTGTAGGGTCGCTATGAGTTGGAATCGACTCAACGGCGATGGGTTTGGTAGTCTGTTTCTACAGGGAAGTATTACTGAGCAATTAAACGCACCAGTATAGATGCACCTCAGAAAACTTGCTGAGTTAAAGAAACTAGACGCCAAGAAACATGTGCTGTATAGTTCTATTTATATAAAACACTAGAATAGGCAACCTAATCTATAGTGCTAAATATTAGATAATCAATTCCTTTGGGGCAGGATGTTGACAAGGAAGCGGTAGAAAGGAGCTTTCTAGGATGATGAAAATATGCTGTGTCTTGATAGAATTGGTAGATTGAAGGGTACACTTGTAATCTGTGCATTTTTTATTGTTAATTGATACTGAGTCGATTTCAACTCATGGCAATATAAATTATAGGTCAATAAAAATATTTTTAAGCATGAGTAAATCTTATAGACTATGGGTAGCCTATGCTTTGAAGACACTGCTAAGTGTGAATTATTGTAGATAGCCACATGCTTATGTGGAAATGTGTACACAGAGACACAGGGACACATACCACATGCCTGGTAACTACGTTCCCTACAAAGCTGTCTCCAAATATGAGGGATAATGAGCTATATGGTAGATTTGTACTTGAGGATTTCTGAAATGTCTTCTCAGAAATCATGTTGTAGGTTACTTTTCTGAAGCAATGGTGGGGGAGGGGGGGTTAGATTTCCTTTTTTTCTGTCCGGAGTGCCCTTAAATGTGGTTTACAACACACATATACATACATATACACACACCCCCATCCATTCCAGGATTTTGCCCTGAACACCATCACTAGCCAGGTGCTCATTTAAAATGATACTGTGATCCCTTTGAATTGGCTGCGTCCAAAGCTATAGAACCCCTATTATGCCATAACAAACCCAGCTTGTGCAAAGGCAGGACTAATTTTAAAACTCAAGTGTTATGTCTGGGATTTTTTTTTCTTCTTCTTATTATTAACCTCTGCTAGAACTCTTCTGTGCTGTCATACATAAATCAGAGGATTATGAAAGAACTAGTCAAAGTGGCTGTTTCCTTCTAAGGCTGTAATTTGGCTCCATGAATTATTAATTATCAGACCGGTATGGCATCAGCTCCTCAGAACCCAATATAAATGTAAAAGCCTCACCTTATCAGCTATAATCTAAGGAGCCGCAGTAATGTAATTCTTACCATTTAGTGCTTTGTGGTATGTTGAAGGGACTTGGAGTTTTCAACCCACGAAACTTTCTGAAATAAAATGTGAAAGAGAGAAGGAATTTTTTTGTGTGTGTGTGTGACTAGATTTGAAATTCATTGTAAGGCAGCAGATGCGGATTGCTTCAAGGGTTTCGATTGTTGGCAAGGATGGGGTTGTTTCATAGATGCTGAAGCAAATAACAGGACATATAAAAGACTGTGGTTGAAGAAAACTGTCTGAAAGTAAAGCTTTGGAACATCTTGAGTCTCCGCTGCTGCTGTTAAGGAGGAAATAAGTAATGTACCACGGATTGAAGTTGTGCTAAAGATAAATTCAGTGTTTGTTGAAAGCAGATATCTGATACAGTAAGTACGTTACTTTTCACATAGGAATTATAGCTGTTATATTCTTCAAGGCACCAAGAACTAAAAATGTATGATCCTTTTTTGTTTTTTGCTGGGGTACTTAGCTTTAATACTTGATGAAGCTTCTCGGTCTTCTTTGGTTCTCTCTTTAATAGGTAATGGCAATTTATTTCAAAACCTTCTGCAGAAAAATAAATGAATTTAAATTCTGTTCCCTTTTTCAAACACAAGAATAGTCTCATTTTATGTGGAACTTTTTTTAAAATCAATCTTCGAGTATTTAGGAGTTGTGCTCCCGAGATAGACGCACATCTGACTCTATCAAGGCGAGACTACAGCACTTTCTAACTCATGTTACAAATGCCACACTGCTCAGCGTTATAATTTAAAGAAGGAAATAACACCGAAGCTCTGATCTACCCAATGGTTTTGAATTGGTGGATTTATCAATATAAGTCCTGATAATATATGTTGTGGTTAAGTGTGCTAAAATAAATGGGTTTATGTGTCACTAGCTTAGCCATTCCGAGAGATAATTTTAGAAATCACTATTTTGCTAAATCTCTGCAAACTTTCACGTCATTAACAGAAATTCCAGTAGCTTTAGTACTTTGCGCACCCTACAACGATCTTAATACTACAAAAACCCAAACTCTATTTAAGTTAAATAGATTTTACTTGTCACCAATAATTCTATGGGGTTGATTTTGGTGCAGGAATGTAGAAAGTAAATCCATTCTATAAATATGGCTCATGTGAAAGTGACCTGTGAGTTAATAATGCTCTGAATATTCTTTTTTGCTTCTCCATAGCATAGCCAGTTTTAACAAATCGGCAAATTAAAATTTTACCTAAATTCTGTATTACATTAAACTACTGAAAATAGAGATTGCTTTTTAATTAGGTTGGAGAGACCAAGTGTGACGTGTAGTACTTCAAAGATAAATAACAGTGCAGCAAAAATTATGAAAACTCTTATACTGTAAGTATGCTTGAATAACAGCATACATAGCCGGAGTTTTGCAAAGGAAAGAAAGGATGCCCCATAATTGCACAGCACGTTAAAACAAATGAACAAAAAGATGATGTTACCTCTTTGGGGTGGAATGATTCATTTTCTATTTTAAATAAATTGCTTTGTGTATGTAAAATTTGGGTCAAATATTATTCATAACGATAATTAGATGAAAGTATTTCATTGTTTATATGGTATTGTTTTAGACTCATTCACACTATTGGCCAGCATTTTAAAAATGAAAAACAAATGAATATTTTCCTGAGTCTAACTTTCTATATGAAAAAGTTGAATTAACTATCATGTCACTAACCCATTAACCCATTGCTGTCAAGTTGATTCCGACTCCTAGCGACCCTGTAGGACAGAGTAGAACTGCCCCCATAATGTCACTAAGGAATTAAAAAGAAAAAAAAGCAATATAGAGGTAGGTGTACTATTGTCAGGTCTGATAAGGCTGTGTTTAGAAGACTGCACTTCAGTTCGAATTCTGTTAAAACAAAAGATCCCGTTTGGGAACCATTGTATTGGGCTGCGCACTTCCAGGGAACTTGAGAGTTGCTTTGAAGCACTTGCATCTGGACTTGGCCACAAGTAATGGCTCATTCTCTTTTTAGTTTTGCTAATACAGTTTGACCCTCTATCCTTAGTGTTACCATCTGTTTGGATTAGATACCTGGATTTTCATTAAAACTGTAGGATGTGGGAGCAGAGACCTTTTCTGAGGGATCTTAAGTTTTAAATTCGCTCACTCAAAGATGGTAATTTTAAGACTCATAAAATAACTATTTAGATAGAATGGGCAAAGGGCAGCATTCTGGAAGAAAGCAGTATACAGAAAACATCCTCTGGCCCAACCTTGGCATTAAACAAGAAAAATCTCTTGAACTGGGAAGGGGGAAAAAAAGTATCGCTTTGGTTGTAGCCCCTAGTACTCTGGGCCCATATCTACACAGTTTTTCAGGTGTCACTTTCAGTTCTGATTTGCCTTTGTCCTTGGTTAGTCTCTAGATTTCTCATCACAGGCTATTTTAAACCATGATAAGTATTTAAGCTTGCTTACTTACCCTGTCTACTTCCGTTAAGTCTTTTTCTGCCCTGGTAAGGTTTGAGCTTTTGTGGTCACCTCTCTGACTATAATTTCAAGAATGTGATCATGTACAGGATGAAGTTATTTTTTCCCATGGGATCTCCTAGGACCCATTTGTGATTTCAGACTAGAGTGAGACGGAGCTGTTTTTTGAAAGCCAACTGTGCCACTTTCTAGCTGTTAACAAGCTGTATATATTGTCTAAATCTTTGTTTTTCCCTGTTGGTAAAAAAAAAAAAAAAAATTTTAAGTGAAGATATTAATACTACCTCATTAGATTATTGTGAGAATTGAATGAAGTAATGCTTATAAAAATGCTTAGCATTTGTGTTGCATATAGTAAATGCTCAATAAATTTGTTATTGCATTTTTCTATTACTTTATCAAAGAAGTTTATGCTTTTCTAAAAATTACTGCGATTAATTGTAGTTTGGGGTTGTAATGGATTTGGTTTGTTATATGGATTCTAAGTGGTATAACCATGATTCTTATTTAAATGTAGAAATATTTCAATGAAGAGTGAAGCCAAATAGTTTTTGTCATTACCAGCTTACCGCACAGTCATGCTGTGGTAGAAAACTCCTTGTAAATAGTAACCTCCCCATTTTTCTTCAAGTAGAATCAATAGATGTGAGTGATTTCATTAGTTATGAAATATTTCAGGAAGAAATGTAATTGTGTGCATCATGTAATATAATTTAATGTGGGCAGACTAACTGAGACTAATTATAGGGTTAGATCTTCCCAGGAAGTATTTATATAACTTCTATAGGTCGAAAATCTGCCCTGTCATGGTTTCCAGGCTCTCTGCCTGCAGTGGAGGCAGCACTCCCTCATTTTCAAGACTTAACTTCTGTGTGGCACTTCCTTGATCCACCCTGTCCTGCAATAAATAGTATTTTTCTTACTTTTAGCATTTCTACTGTAAATACAGTCAGAAATACATTTCTGAGTTGTTTGGAAATTTTTTTCATTGTATCTTTTTTTTTTCCTTTAAACTTTGTTACGAGGTTTTGGAATCATATGCTTACCACCCAACCTTCCACCTGTCATCTCATCTATGTTTGTATTTCTATAGATTACTCTGTAAGTAAGTAATGCAGCTCAATTTATAAATGCTGGCTCAATAGATCAAATACATGGATTTAAAATGTGGATTATGTAACAAGTTAACTTCTCTTTCAAAAATATTAATATTTTCAACATGACTTTATACCTGATTTTGATCTAAAATCTAATATAAAAACAAAATATTTGGTGAAGTTTTGTGCCTGTAAGAAAATTAACTTCGTTATGGCTTTTGTTCCCATTTTCCAATGGGTACTTTGCAGTCATTTTGATTATACTGCACATAATAAGAGAAATACTGCCCCATTGCTACAACATTCAATTTATAAGTAAATGTATAGACTTTCCTCTCAGTTTGAAATGACGTTCCTTTGGGCAATGTCAGTATAGTCTTTTTCTAGGAATCTCGTAGGGTAGTTGTGAGTGTGTCGAGAAATTGGCACAGAACATAGCCCGTGTTAGGTAGTCATTTAATTTTAATTTTTGCTCCACTTTCCACCCTTGAGGTATGTAAACTAAATATTGAAATGAAAATGATTAGACTATTCCTTCCCACGTTGATCAGTGTGTGTTATAACATTAGGTTATTCTGCAGACTTGTCCAAATCAGAATCAATAATTGGAGCCCTGGTGGCGTAGTGGTTAAGAGTTTGGCTGCTAATAAAAAAGGTCAGCAGTTTGAATCTACCAGGTGTTCCTTGCAAACCCTGTGGGACAGTTGTACTCTGCCCTATAGGGTCGGAAACGAATGGATGTCAATGGGTAGGGTACCTCAGTTAAATTCTTTGTATCTCATAATCTTAGTTTACAGAAGGACCTTAGAGATCATTTAGTTCGTTACACAAATGGGGAGCTAGATCCCGTGAGGCTTCTCAAGGTCATAGAGCCTATTCGTGGTGGAGCCAGGTACAGAAATCAGGTCTCCTGACTTTTTTATGATGTCCTTTTTAGCCCACCATATTTCCTCCAAGTCAGATCGATAAACTGTTGCCTGCTGACATTTAGAAGTCTCTCAGATATTTGTGGATAATGAAGTGTAATGGCTATTTTGGAGTATTACCCCAGAAGCTAAGATAACAGAAGATAGTTTTCACTTTAACATGCTTTCCTGTGTAAATTTTTTCACAGCTTAGAACTTCTTTTTCTGTAAAATAATAATAGGTTTCTAATACTTGGATTTTTCTACTTTCCTGTAGTGGGATGAGGGGTGGGGAGAAACCAAGTAATTCAAGGGAAGGGAGGCAAACAAGAAAGACAAATGAATTATTTCCTTCTTATTTAGAATGAACAATGTGCCTAGTTATTTTCCAAATCTGTTGTTTCTGTAGCTGATCATAGCTTGCTCTTGAGATAGGCTGCAAAACTTTATAGAGGGTAAAACTTTGACCACGCAAGCGTTGGTGCTGGTTCACCACAGTGCATTGCCAGGTAAACTTTAACTGAAAGCTCAAGAGATTTAATATTTTAATCCTACAGAAGCAATTTTGTTAGCCGGAAAAATAGTACTTGGATTCTGAGTTTTTGTCAGAGGAGCCGGGTTTGGAATTTAAAATACATTAGATCCCCTTTCAGGGCAAAGAACATCTGCTGGACTGTAATCTAATAAAACAGAATCGGACAAAGATGAGGCCTGTGACATACGCTCTGCAGGACCTGTACATGAGCAGCCTGAGAGGGTTTCCTTTGATAAACTGATAAAGACAGCGGGCTTGTGGAAACTGCCTCACTAGGGCAACTGCCCCTTTCTTTAGGGAGTCTGCCCCCAAATCCCCCTTGCAGCTGAATTTAATGGGATTTTATCCTGTTCCAAACATACAGTGTAAGGGCTGAGCTCCGTTCCCATTTCGGCTTGCTAGACCCTCCAATATGAGTTTGGGAGTAAATCTGAGTACTTGAACAGAATGGAAATTGACTGAATGACAGAGAAAAAGGAGATGTAAATTCAAACCAGGGAGTTTCTGGCTCAAGATCTTCTTCCTCCTCCAGGTCTTTGATTTTAAGCAAGTCTCTCAACCCGATTATATCCACTAGTTTCTTGTATATTAAAGTGACAAGAGCTCCCACCTTCTTTATGGTTCGAAGAGGTTTTTAGAAATTAAATGTACCTGCAGTGTGTCAGTATATGAAAGATCTTTAAGTCAGTCTTATCCTATACATTATATATTGTTATGATTGCAATAATTCCTTAATTCCATGTGTTAATTTTTTTTTTTTGATGGAAGAGTATGGTATATATGCCCCAGTGGCAAAGTGTTTAAGAGCTTAGCTGTTAGCCAAAAGGTCAGCAGTTTGAATCCACCAGCTGCTCCTTGCAAACCCTGTGTGGCAGTTCTACTCTGTCCTATAGGGTTGTTATGAGTTGGAATTGACTGGATGGCAATGAGTTTTCTTTGGTTTATGTATATATGTGTGTGTGTACATATACACATACATATGTTGTTATTGTTGTTATTAGGTACCTTTGAGTAGGTTCCATCTCATAGAGACCCCATGTACAACAGAACGATACACTGCTCTATCCTTAGCCATGCTCACAATCGTTGTTATGCTTGAATACGTCGTTACAGCCACTGTGGCAATCTATCCATCCCCTTTCTCTTTGATCGTCTACTTTACCAAGCAGGATATCCTTCCCCAGGCACTGGTCCCTCCTGATAACATGTCCAAAGTATACGAGATGAAGTCTCACCATCTTTGCTTCTAAGGAGCATTCTGAGTGTATTTTGTCCAAGACAGATTTGTTCGTTCTTCTGGCAGCCCATGGTATATCCAGTATTCTTTGCTAACAATGTAATTCAATGGCATCAATTTTTCTTCAGTCTTCCTTATTCATTGTCCAGCTTTTGCATGCATATGAGCCTATTGAAAATACCATGGCTTGGGGTCAGGTGCACCGTAGTCCTCAAGGTGTCATCTTTGCTTTTTAACTCATGAAAGAGGCCTTTTACAGCATATTTGTCTAATTCAATGCATCATTTGATTTCTTAACTGCTCCTTCCGTGTATGTTGATTATGGATCAAAGTAAAATGAAATCCTTGACAACTTCAATCTTTTCTCCATTTATCATGATGTTACTTATTGATCCAGTTGTGAAGATTTTTGTTTTCTTTATGTTGAGGTGCAATCCATACAGAAGGCTTTGATCTTCATCAGTAAGTACTTCAGGACCTCTTCACTTTCAGAAAGCAAGATTGTGTCATCTGCATATGGCAGGTTGTTAATGGGTCTTCTTCCAATCCTGCTGGTACATTCTCCTTCATATAGTCCAGTTTATTGGATAATTTGCACAGCATATGGATTGAGTAAGTGTGGTGAACAGATACAGCCCTAATGCATACCTTTCCTGATTTTAAACCACACAGTATCCTCTTGTTCTGTTCGACTGACTGCCTCTTAGTCTATGTGCGGGTTCCTCATGAGCACAATTAAGTGTTCTGGAATTCACATTCTTCATAATGTTATCCATAATTTGTTACAATCCACACAGTCAAATGCCTTTGCATAGTGAATAAAACACAGGTAAACATCATTCTGGTATGCTCTGCTTTTTAGCCATGATCCAACTGACATCAGAATGATATCCCTGGTTCCACCTCCTCTTCTGAATACATATATTGGTATTACTTTTCTTAGTGCCCCCTTTACTGATTTATGACTTTGGGATTACCATAATGCTATTCTGAATCTTTCTCTTCTGCTATTCCTTGTTCTCTTTATAAACCACAAGTCACTTCCTAGTATATCCTATTGTATAATCTCAAAGTAGGAGACTATACAATGAGATAGTAACCATTAATTGTGAATCAATCTTAGTACATTAACAGGCTAGGCTAACCTGACAACCAGCAGTTATTTTAGTTGGTTTCTAAGAATCACCAAATAATGTACCCAAACCCGATAATTGCTATATATTTGTAATTCAGAAGGAAGTTTAATTTATATTATTTCACTTAAACCAATGTAACTACTACTTAAATTCATATTAAAGATATGTAGATTAAGATACAGAGGTGACAGGATGCCAAAAGTTACTCATTATGATGATTAAGGTTGTATGTCAACTTGGCGGGGCCATGATTCTCAGTGGTTTGGCAGTCATATGATGTTGTGATCACCTCCATGTTGGAATCTGCTGTGAGTAGCCAATCAGTTGAAAAAGAGTTTCTTTGGGCTTTTGGCCTGCATCAAATATAAGCGTACATTCTGGCAGGGTTCATGGGCTTTTTGCTTTCACTGGATCCTGCAGCTGGCTCCTGTTTGTCTGGCCTCTGATTCTTAGGACGTGAGCTGTCAGCTTACCTGTTGTCTTGCCTGCTGATCTTGGAATTCATCGATCTTTGCAGCCTATGAGCAAGAGCCCTGCTCTCTAACCTGCCGCTCTTGGGTTTGCCAGCCCACTTGCAGTTATGTGAATCAGGAGAAGCCCCTATCCTGACCCACGGACTTGGGACATTGCAGCCTCTCCAACTGCATGAGCCATTTCCTTTATATAAATAAATAAATATATATATATATATATACACGCTTTACTGGTTTTGCTTCTCTACAGAGCCCAGCCTAAGACTTTTGGTACTGAAAATGGTTCTAAAGAAACAAAATTGTAAGAATGAGTTTTCTAAATTCGTTCTGAAGCCTGGTTAGTCTTAAAAATGTTGATGCCGAGGGCACTGCTAATCCATGGCTTAAGGTGACAATACAAATACACAAAATATCACCACCAGTGGATAAGGTATTGGTGAAAGGCAAGGCTCTGTGTGATTGCATGTGTGATACCTTCCTACAATTTTTGTCATAGTGAGAAGTATAAGGAAGCTGGTTGGTTGGTCCTACCTTTGCTAGACAAGCTGGTGAAAGAAAGAGGTCTGTTCAGGGCTTTAGAGTCAAAGCTTAAGTGCCGCATAAATGACCTCAAAGTTTCCACTTGTGCTTCAAAAGAAAGCCTTATTTCTTGTAGTAACTGAGCTGATATTGCTGAAAACCAAACCCAGAGTCTTATTGTAAGAGTGGCTGAGTTACAATGCCAACTTAATTTCTAACTTCTAGAGATGTCTAAAGTTGAAGTGAGGGCATTGATTGGGAAGAAATGGGATTCTTAAACTTGGGATGGGGACATATGGGCAGATAATCAGGAAGCTGGAGACACCGAGCCCCTAAATTCCATTGAATCACTCCTGCCAACAAAACCAGCCGTCTCGCTCTCATCTGAAAAGATTACTCCATCTTTGCCTGCTAAGCCACCCTCCCCAGTAAAACCATTAGCCCCTCCATGCCCATCTAAAGAAATTAACCCAATTGCCTTTAAAGAGCTCTTGTCTGAGTCACTGTCTGGGGCATCACCTGAGGCAGATGCTTTACAACAAGTACTGAATGTTCTCACATCACTTCCCCACTACCAATTTTGGCTTCTTGACCTATAGCTGGACTTAAGTCCCAGTGAGCCCCAAAATATGAAGTATAAAGTATGACCCAGGAGAAGGTAGGCTGCACTCCAAAAGAACTGCTTGACTTTTCTAATATGTACAAACAGAAACCTGGGGAATATGTGTGAGAACGGCTATTAAGGGTGTAGGATAATGGTGCCAGGAACAGAGCCACAGCCCCTCAATCAATTCCCAGACTGAGAGAGTTTAAGGACCCACAATCCCTTGAATGAAAGGGAGGCCAGTTCCCATTGAGGAAGGACTCTAATACATTACCAAAAATTTATGCTTTTAATCTGTCTCCCAGCCTTCCCCAAAGGAATCCACGGCCTTTTATGACAATGACTGTTCACTGGAGAAAAGGAAGTAATCAGACTTTTCAGGGATTACTGGATACTGGCTCTGAACTGACACTAATTCCAGGAGACCCAAAACATCACTGTGGCCCACCAGTCAGAGTGGGACCATATGGAGGTCAGGTTATTAATGGACTCGTGACACATTTCCATCTCACAGCAGGTCCAGTGGGTCCCCAGACCCATCCAATAGTGATTTCCCAAGTTCCAGAGTGCATAATTGGAATAGATACACTCAGCAATCAGCAGAACCCTCACATCGGATCCCTGCTAAATGGAGTAAGGGCTATTATGGTAGGAAAAGCCAAGTAGAAGCCATTAGAACTTCCTCCACCTTGGAAGATAGGAAACCAAAAGCAGTACTGCGTTCTTGGAGGGATTACAGAGATTACTGCCACCATCAAGGACTTGAAGGATGCAGGGGTAATGATTTCCCACCACATCCTCATTCAGCTTGCCTGTTTGGGCTGTGCAAAAAAGGGATGGATTTTGGAGAATGACTGGATTATCAACTCAACTAGGTGGAGAATCTAACTGCAGCTGCTGTTTCAGATGTAGTTTCATTGCCTGAGCAAATTAATACATCTCCTGGTACCTGGTATGCAGCTATCGATCTGGCTAATGCCCTTTTCTCCATACCTGTTCCAAAGGACCATAGAAGCAGTTTGCCTACACCTTCAGTTGCCTACCTCAAGGCTACATCAACTCTCCAGCCATATGTCATAATTTAGTCTGCAGGAACCTTGATCACCTTTCCCTTCTACAAGGCGTCACACGGGTCCTTTACATTGACAACATTATGCCGATTGTACCTAGTACGGAAGAAGTGTCAATGACTCTGGACTTATCGGTAAAACATTTGTGTGCTAGAGTGTGGAAAATTAATCCCACAAAAATTCAGGTACCTTCCACATCAGTGCAATTTCTAGGAATCCAGTGGTGTGAAGCATGTCAAGATATTCCTTCTAAAGTGAAGGATAAGTTATTGCATCTAGCTCCTCCTACAACTAAAAAAGAGGCACAATGCCTTGTGGGCCTCTTTGGATTTTAGAGGCAGCATATTCCTCATTTGGGTGTGCTACCCCGGCCTGTTTCTCAAGTGACTCTAAAAGCTGCTAGTTTTGAGTGGGGCCCAGAACAAGAGAAGGCTCTGCAATAAGTTCAGGCTGTCATGCAAGCCACTCTGACCCTTGAGCCATATGATCCAGCTGATCCAGTGGTGCTTGAGTTGGCGGATAGAGATGCCGTTTGGATTCTTTGGCAGGCCCCGATTGGTGAATCACAGCACAGACCCTTAGGATTTTGGATTTTGCCATCCTCTGTAAGTAACTACTCTCTTTTTGGGAAACAGCTTTTGGCTTGTTACTGGGCCTTAGTAGAGACTCAGTACTTAACCATGGGGCACCAAGTCACCATGTAGCCTGAGCTACCCATCATGAACTGGGTGTTGTCTGACCCACAGAGTCATAAAGTTGGATGCGCACAGCATCATTCCATCATTATATGGAAGTGGTATATATACGATCGGGCCTGAGCAGGACCTGAAGGCACGAGTAAGTTACATGAAGAAGTGGCTTAGATGCCTTTGGTCCACCCCTGTCACATTACCTTCAATCTCTCAGTCTTCAACTATGGCTTCATGGGGAGTTCCTTATGATCAGTTTTCACTGAGGACGAGAAAACTCATGCCTGGTTTACGGATGGTTCTGTGTGATATGAAGGCACCACTCGATAGTGGACAGCAGTAGCACTACAGCCCATTTCTGGGACCTTCCTAAAGGACAGTGGTGAAGGGAAATCTTCCCAATGGGCAGAACATCAAGCAGTGTACCTGGTTGTTTACTTTGCTTGGAAGGAGAAATGGCCAGATGTGCGCCTGTATACTGATTCATGGGTTGTGGCAAATGGTTTGGCTGGATCATCAGGGGCTTAGAAGGCACATGATTGGAAAATTGGAGACAAGGAGGTATGGGGAAGAGTTATGTGGATAGATCTCTCTGAATGGGCCAAAGAAGTGAAGATATTTGAGTCCCGTGTGATTGCTCAGCAAAGGGTGACCTAAGTAGAGGAGGGTTTTAACAATCAAGTGAATAGGATGATGTGTTGTATGGAAATCAGCCATCCTCTTTCCCCAGCTACTCCTGTTATTGCTCAATGAGCTCATGAACAAGTGGGCACGGTGACAGGGATGGAGGTTATGCATGGGCTCAGCAACATGGACTTCCACTCACCAAAGCTAACTTGGCTAGAGCTACTGCTGAGTATCTGACCTGCTAGCAGCAGAGACCAACACTGAGTCCCCGATATGGCACCATCCCTCCAGGTGATCAGCTAGCAACTGGTGGCAAGTTGATTATATTGGACCACTTATGTGATGGAAAGGGCAGCATTTCGTCCTTAGTGGAATAGACACTTACTCTGGATATGGATTTGCCTTTCATGCACTTAATCCTTCTGCCAAAAGTACCATCTGTGGACTGACAGAATGCCTTATCCACCATCATGGTAGCCCACACAGCATTGCCTTGGATCAGGGGACTCAATTCACACGTCTTACTATGTTCCTCATCATCCTGAAGCAGCTGGTTTGATAGAACAATAGAATAGCCTTCTAAAGACACAATTATGGTACCAGCTAGGTGGCAGTACCTTGCAGGGTTGGGGCAGTGTTTACCAGGAGGCTGTATATGCTCTAAACCAGCATCCAATATATGGTGTTGTTTCTCTCATAGCCAGGATTCATCGGTTCAGGAATCAAGGGGTGGAAATGGGATTGGCACCACTCACTATTACCCCTAGTGACCCACTCGCAAGATTTTGGCTTCCTGTCCCCATGACCTTATGCTCTGTGGGTCTAGAGGTCTTAGTTCTAAAGGGAGGCATGCTTCCAACTGTAGACACATCACTGATTCAATTGAACTGGAAACTGGCCACTTTGGGCTCTTTATGCCTCTGGATTAACAGGCAAAGAAAAGAGTTACTATGCTGGCTGATGTGATTGATCCAGATTACCAAGAGGAAATCGGATTGATATTCCATAATGGAGGTAAAGAGGAGTATGTCTGGAATGCAGGAGATCCCTTAGGGTGTCTCTTAGTACTGCCATGCCCTGTGTTTAAAGTCAATGGAAAACTACAGCAACACAATTTTGACATGACTACTAATAGCTCAGACCCTTCAAGAATGAAAGTTTGGGATGACTTTCCTGACAGCAAACACAACAAAGAACCCCTGAGGGTGCAGAAGAGCAGTGGGATGCAGATCCCAAATTCTTGTAAAAAGACCAGACTTAATGGTCTGACTGAGACTAGAATGACCCTGGAGGTCATGTTCCCCAGACCTTCAGTTATCCCAAAACAGGAAGCATTCCCAAAGCCAACTCTTCATCCATGGATTGGACTGGACTATGAGATAGACAGTGATACTGGTGAAGAATGAGCTTCTCTGATCAAGTAGACTTGTGAGACTATGTTGACATCTCCTGTCTGAATGGGAGATGAGAGGATAGAGGGGGTCAGAAGCTGGCTGAATGGTCATGAAAAGAGAGAGTGGAGGGAAGGAGTGTGCTGTCTCATTAGGGGGAGAGCAATTGGGAGTATATAGCAAAGTGCTTATAAATTTTTGTATGACTCTGACTTGATTTGTAAACTTTCACTTAAAGTACAATAAAATTAAAAAAAAAAAAAAACAAAGAAAGAAAGCTTGGGTCACCCCACCAGGCAA